>NC_066526.1:13689982-13729982 GCF_024679095.1 Eriocheir sinensis
TACTATTAGCATCATAATTTCAACGTTACGGAGATGAGCACGGCCCCCTCGCGTAGCTATAGCGTATGCTCCTAAATCTATCTTACCTATCATCACCACCACCATCATCATCATCACTTCATCAGGTTATTCCCTTATTAACAGTTCATGAGGGCAAGCTATCAATACAGGTGTCATGCCGTAATTAAGTCACCTGTTCTCTCTGTCTTCAATGCTTCACACCTTTACTAACACACCATAACTTAACCTAACACTCCCTAATCAGGTCATTCCCTTATTAACAGCTGATTAGGTCAAGCTATCAATACAGGTGTCATGCTTTAATCAACACACCTGTACGCTCTATTTTCACACCTTGTCCCGCCGGTGCACTAGGAGACAGCCCTTCATAAACAACAGCCCATGTGACCCCGCTCCCCTTGGTTAATATTAATACACCTTGTTGCCCGGCCGTCCTTATTAGCGACACCCTTCCATAAGCAATAACAGCCGAGTCTTTCTTACCCTCTTCTCCAATCCTCTTTCATCGTCTCCCTCCCTCTTCTTATATTATCTTTTTTTTTGTGTGTGTGTGTTTTTGTTTTGTTTTTCCTATTCCTTTTTTTCCATTCTCGTTATCTTCGTTTTTTCTCTCCACTTCTCCTCCTCCTCCTCCTTATCATCTTCTTTTTTATTATCTTCACTTTCTTTTCCTCCACTTCCTCCTTTTTCATTATCTTCCCTTTCTTTTCCTCCACTTCCTCCTTTTTCATTATCTTCCTTTCTTTTACTACTTTCTTCTCTTCCACCTCCTCCTTTTCCTCTCCTTTTTCAATACCTTCCTCTTTTTCCACTTTCTCCTCCCTCTCTTAGTCCTCCTTTTCAACCCACGTGACTCTAGATAAAAAAACTATAACATCATTCAAACAGCTTATAAATACCTTGCCTAATATTAATACACCTTGTCCCTCTGGCGTCTTACTTACAGCCTATGAAAACAATATTAGCTTCAATCTTTCCTTCTCTTTTCTGACCTCTTTCACACTCCTTCCCCTCCCTCCCCTTCCCATCCATGTATAGTTAATGCCTACCCTCATATTGCTGTCGTTAATATTAATACACCTTGTTCCTCTGGCGTCTTATGAAAAATTAATTCCATCTTTCTCTCCCTCTTCTCTCCTCTTTCACCTTCCCCTTCCCTAGTTAATGTCTACCCTCATATTGCTGTCGTTAATAATAATACGTCTTGTCTCTTCGCTATCCCTGCAGAGGGCGCCAACCCATCATGGAGGATAATAAGCAATCTTCCTCCCCTCGTATTTCATCCTCGTTCGTCAATCTACCTCTTCCTCCTCCTTGTCCTCTTTCACAACTGGTTAATATAGCTACCTTGTCCTCCTCTTTTACATCGGTACTTTCATCTACTGCCTCCTCCTCTTCTTCGTCTCTTCTATATCTCGTCTTTTCTTCCTCTTGTCCTCTTTCACAACTCCTCCTCTTCCTTCTCTTTCACATCGATACTTTCATCTACAACCTCCTCCTCCTTCGTCTTTTCCACCCCTCAGCTTTCCTTCCTTCCAGCATACAGGCGCTATAGACGAGGATGTAAAAAAAAGAGAAAAAAAATACAGCCTCAATCTCAAGCCGAAGGATGTATGTTGCCCGCTCCTCTAAATGTCCATGTGTCCACCCCAGTCC
This sequence comes from Eriocheir sinensis, assembly GCF_024679095.1. Taxonomy (NCBI): domain Eukaryota; kingdom Metazoa; phylum Arthropoda; class Malacostraca; order Decapoda; family Varunidae; genus Eriocheir; species Eriocheir sinensis. The sequence goes on from NC_066526.1 coordinate 13,691,660, forward strand.
ACCCCCTCCATTACCACACTACAAGATGAATGGGTGTGGGGTGTGGGGATGGGGGGTGGGTCTCGCATCTCAGAGCCGTTTCCCTCCTTCCCCCTCCCCTTTCCCAACGAAATTATGAGGTAAGGAAAGGGGAGCGTGGTGAGGGAATGTAAGGGGAGAGACGAATGGGAGGGCTGTGGAATGGTTGAAGGGGAGAGGAATGATTGAAGGGGAGAGAAGAATGGGAGGGGAGAGGAATGGTTGAAGGGGAGAAAACAATGGGAGGGGAGAGGAATGGTTGAAGGGTAGAGGAATGGTTGGAGGGGACAGGAATGGTTGGAGGGGAAAGAGGAATGGGGAAGGGAGAGAAGAATGAGAGGGGAGAGGAATGGTTGAAGGGGAGAAGGAATGGTTGGAGGGGAGAGAAGAATGGGAGGGAAGAGGAATGGTTGAAGGGGAGAAAAGAATGGGAGGTTATGGTGGTTCTCCTGCAATGACATCACTTCCTCCTCCTCCTCCACCTCTTCCTCTTCCTCTTTTACCTCTTCTCTATCCCCTCCCTTCGGTCATTCCTCTTACTTTCCTCCCTCCTCCTTCTCTCTTCCTTTCCTTCGGTTATTTCTTTTTCTTCTCTCTTCTCATCGTTCCCTCCTCCTCCTCCTCCTCCTCCTTCCCTATTTCTCGGAACGCCTGAAAAACTTCTTCGTTTGATCACAGAGGAAATCTTGGAAGAGAAGGAGGAAGAGGAAGAAGAGAGAGGAGAGGGGAAGACAAGGAAGTGGAAGAGTATAAGTATCTGAATATATTATTATGTAAGGCACTATACACACAAATCTCTCTCTCTCTCTCTCTCTCTCTCTCTCTCTCTCTCTCTCTCTCTCTTCCTTTTGGTTCAGCAGGTACAATTTTTTTTCTGAGTTCATTAACCTTCTCACACACACACACACACACACACACACACACACACACACACACACACACACACACACACACTCAATCACTCTCTCTCTCTCTCTCTCTCTCTCTCTCTCTCTCTCTCTCTCTCTCTCTCTCTCTCTCTCTCTCTCTCTCTCTCTCTCTCTCCTCCCTTCTCCTATTTCTCTGTCTTACGTCTCTACATTATTAGTGTGAGAGAGAGAGAGAGAGAGAGATGGAGGTTGGTTGGATAGTGATAACAGATAGAGGAGAGAGGGAGAGAGAGGAGGAGGAAAGAGGGTCTGAGAGAAGGAAGATTAGGAGGAGGAGGAAGAGGAGGAGGAGTAGGAGGAGATATATTTAGGGGTGACTCGGGTTTAAATCTGGACACACAGAGAGAGAGAGAGAGAGAGAAAGTAATATGAAAAGAAATTTTTAGGTAAAGACAAATTTCTCCTTAACTGTTCAATGCCAAGAGGTCCAAAATTGCACCTCCTCCTCCTCCTCTTCTTCCTCCTCCTCCTCTTCTTCTTCTTCTTCCTCCTCCTCCTCCTCCTTGCCCTCTTTACATCTTTTTTTTTATAATGTTCGAGTACAATTCTTCTTTATTCAAACTGACACACTATCATACGGGTCTCTCTCTCTCTCTCTCTCTCTCTCTCTCTCTCTCTCTCTCTCTCTCTCATTGGCGTGGGTGGAAAGAAGGAAATTGAAGGATTAATCGATTTGAGACGAAAAATTAAAGTCGTTTATGTTGTTTATGACGTGACGTGTGTTTGACTGGCAAGAAGAAGAAGAAGAAGAAGAAGAAGAAGAAACGAACACGAATAAAAAAAGAGAAAGAGGAAAAAGTAGAAAAGAGAAGAGGAAGAAGAAGAAAAGAAGAAAAAAAGAAGAAAAAGAAGGAAATGATGATGATGATGAAGAAACGTTCGCGAATAAAATTATAAAGAGAAAGAGTATAAAGTAGAAAGGAGAAGAAGAAGAAGAAGAAGAAGAAGAAGAAGATGGAAAAGATGATGATGATGATGAAGGAGAAGAAACGTAGCCTACACGAATAAAAATAAAAAGAGAAAGAGGAAAAAGTAGAAAGAAGAAGAAGAAGAAGAAGAAAAGGGAGAAGAAAAGTGAACCGCGTGACTTTATTTTTAGACAGAAACGTTATTTATTATATACTCGAAGGTCTGGAGAGAGAGAGAGAGAGAGAGAGAGAGAATGATAATGGATAAGGAAAATAAAACACATAGAAAACAGAATAAGCTGAATAAATAAACTGAACGAAAGAAATAAACAAAATAAAACAATAACAAACAAATATAAGCTCAATAAAACAAAGATAAAATACAAGAAACAAACAAACACACATAATTAAGGTCTAATGAGGTCAAACAAACAAACAAACAGCGCGGGCCCCAGTGTCCCCCTGAGGCAGCCCGTGACGTCATTGTTTACATCGGTGACGTCAGCAGGGCGACGCGGCGGCTCAGCGCAAATAAACGTGAGCTAATCCTATGGAGCCTATTGGCGAGCCTCCTGAAGGGCGATCTAGTAGCGTCTTATAGAGGGATTGTCGACCGTATAGTGTTTCTGCGCCTCACTCGCCCGCATCTTACCTCTGTTTACGTCTGTCTGTCCTCAAGCACTCTCTCTCTCTCTCTCTCTCTCTCTCTCTCTCTCTCTCTCTCTCTCTCTCTCTCTCTCTCTCTCTCTCTCTCTCTCTCTCTCTCTCAGCACTTCTACCACCACCACTACTGCTATAACAACAACTATTACTACTACTACTTTTATTACTACTACTACTACTACTACTACTATTACTACTACTTTCTTCCTCTTCCTCACAGAATTCCACTTTTTCCTTTCACTTACAAAATCCAAACACTCTTATCATCCTCTTCTCCCTCCTCCTCCTCTTCTTACTTATAATCATCCTCCTCCTCCTCCTCCACTGCGTATGTGCGTATCAGCTCACTCTTACATACGGCTTCAGCTACACACACACACACACACACACACACACATACACATACTAAGCATTCACAGCGGCGTGGTGACTTCATGAATAAGAAAGTGTGAACAAGAGGAGGAGGAGGAGGAGGAGGAGAAGGTACTGCATTCTTCTAAGGCTGAAGCGTCACCCGGCACCTACTTGTGTTACCATAAGGAGGAGGAGGAGGAGGAGAAAGCATGTGGGCTGTTTGTTGTTGTGAGTCATTCTTGGAGATTACGAAGGAAGAGGAAGAGGAGGAGGAGGAGGAGTGAAGGCAGAGAGGAGGTGCAAGTGAAGCAAAATGAACAGAACGTGAGAGAACGAATTGTAAGAGGAAGAGGAGGAGGAGGAGGAGGAGTGAAGGCAGAGAGGAGGTGCATGTGAAGCAGAATGAACAGAATGTGAGAGAACGAATTGAAAGAGGAAGAGGAGGAAGAGGATGAGGAGAACTAGAGATGATGATGAAGAAGAAGAAGAAGAAGAAGAAGAAGAAGAAGAAGAAGAAGAAGAAGAAGAAACGTACACGAATAAAAATAATAAGAGAAAGAGGAAAAAGTAAAAAGAAGAAGAAGAAGAAGAAGAAGTAGTCTGGGCACAGAGGAGATACAAGTGAAGCAAAATGCACACGATGAAGGAGAGAATGAATAGGAGGAGGAGGAGGAGGAAACATGGAAATACAGGCAACAGAAAGTCAACTGGTTCACAACGAGACTATCCGCTTAGGTGATATAATCTGCCCGACAGTCCCATCACGCCTACAGAGCACATGAAAGCACATTGATACCTATTCAGTTTTCTTGTGACGCAACGAAACAACGATTGATACGGCTTTTAGAGGAATTGATATTATCCTACTTACTACTTCTGCGGGAACTTGCCAATGTCTGTACTGCACCGCCTCGTCATGTATACCGTTATTTCTGGTTCTTGAGTTGGTTTGTAGCTGAAAGAACTTGGAGTGATCGACGTTACTATACTACTTGAAGACCTGAATTGAATCTCGTTATCGTCTTCCAGGGTTCAGAGGTTGAGTCGCTTTTAAAGGTGGTGGAGGAGGAGGACGAGGAGGAAAAGTTGGATAGTTTCGTTTAGTCGGTGCAACATCTGTGGTCATATTATGCGGAGAGACAGGAGGGGAAAGGAATTATAGGAGAAGAGAACAGACCCCAGGAGACGGGACACAACCCCCGATTAATACCTGGTACCCATTCACTGCTGGGTGGACAGGGGCGTAGGGTATCGGAAAAGCCGGGACGAGGAGGAGGAGGAATCAAAGGAAGACTGAAGGAGAGAAAAAACAGAGGCAGGTGAATCACAATGCACACGATTAAAGAGGAAAAGAGCTATAGGAGGAGGCGTAACCAGGGTAAACATGGAAAACAGGAAGAGAAGGCAACATACAGCAAATTTTCTTATAACGAGGCTGCATATTTTGGTGATGTACTAGTATGTTCTTCAGGCGTTTGGATAACCCGCAGAACATAATGCAGAACTCAGGACGAATGCGGGAGACGGTCTGTTCCCTCCTGTCATAACAAACAACGGTCAATACGGAAGAGGAGGAGGAGGAGGAGGGAGAAGAGGTGGAAAACCGGTGTAGGAACAGAGGAAGTGCAGAAAGAGTAGAAAGTGCACGAAAGTGGAGGGGGAGTAAGAGCAGAGAAGAGGAGGAGGAGGAGGAGGAGGAGGAAGGGGAGTCTGTCTACGTCTGGTCTCGCCTGTCTGGGTCGATGCTAGAGTCGCCGCCCGCCACGACCACCACCACCACGACCACTACTACTACTACTACTACTACTATTACTACTACCGTACTATCACTACCACTACTGCCACTTCTACTACAACAACTACTACTACTACACCACACAGCTACCACCGCCACTACTACTATTACTACTACTACTACTACTACTACTATTACTGCGACAACCGAGACTACTGCTGATGGTAATAAAACAACAGAAAATCAATGACACACACACACACACACACACACACACACACGGTAACCTGCTCCATTGGGGTTGTCGACATGGTGAACGAGAAAAACTATAACAGAGAACGAGAGACTGAACGAGTGTGACGGTTATTGAGAGACTGAGAGTTGTGGAGGTATTGAGGGTATAGGAAGAACGGGAGGAGGAGGAGGAGGAGGAGGTTAAGACAAGTGATGGAAATGACGGAAGAGGAGGAAGAGGAGGTGAGACAGGTGATGGAGATGACGGTGGGAGGATGGGAGGAACACTGGCCGTGGAGATGACAGTAACGAAGGAGGAGGAGGAGGAAGAGGACGAAGATGAAGAAAGGGAAGAGGAATAAGAAAAATATGAAGAAGAAAAGAAGAAGAGGAGGAGGAAGAGGAGGACGAAGAGAAGGAGGAGGAGACCTTGGCGCCTCACGATAAGACAGACAGGTGTGTGTGTGCGTGGAGAGAGAGAGAGAGAGAGAGAGAGAGAGAAAGGGGGTGACTCAAGTACATACAAAAAAAAATCTACATATGTGACTCAAGTAACAGCAACCCATTACTCTCTCTCTCTCTCTCTCTCTCTCTCTCTCTCTCTCTCTCTCTCTCTCTCTCTCTCTCTCTCTCACCTTACACTTATCGACACTCAGTCATTTAATATAAGCATTTTGGCTCAGATAATCCTCCTCCTCCTCCTCCTCCTCCTCCTCTTTCTCCTGTATACCTGATCTAATTAAAGTCACACACCTTTGATTTGTTTGGACACCTGAAAGTCTATTGTGATGCTATCTAGAGGTTATAAAAGAGAGAGAGAGAGAGAGAGAGACTGTTAAGGCAATATAGTGGTTGGAAGGGAGCCAAGATTAAATATATTGGAAATGGTGTATTTTTTTTATATAATACTCTCTCTCTCTCTCTCTCTCATTATCTTCCCTCTCTTTTCTTTTGACTATATTTTTCTTTACTTTCAATTCTCTCCATCCTTCTATCCTTCTTGTCCTTCAATTTCTTTCTTTTCTTCCTTTATTTCATCCTTCTTAACTTCCTTTCCTTCACTGATTCCTTTCTTTCCTATCCTCATTCCTATCCCCCCTTCCAACGGTTTCCCTCCCTTCTCTCTCCCTCTCTTCCTCCTCCTCCTGTTTTAATTTTCCTTCACCATACTTCATCTTATTCCACAAACCTTCCTCTTCTAAGTTGTTTTGATTCTTACTATATTTACTTTTCTCTTTTTCTCTACTCCAACTACTTAAATTTCCTTCGTATTTTTTATCTTATACAACTAACTTTTTTTCTCTTCTAAGTTGTTTTGACTCTTCATTTACTATATTTCCTTCTTCCTTTTATTCTCCTTCTACTACTACTTTAAATTTCCTTCGTATTTTTCATCTTATACAACTAACTTTCTCTTCTTGTTATTATGCTCATTATTTTTTTCCCTTTTCTTTTTACTCTCCTTCAACTACTATCTCAATTTTCCTTCGTCTTTTCCATCATATACAACTAACTTTTATTTTCTTGTTATATATGTTCATAACTTTTTTTCCTTTTCTTTTTACTCTCCAACTACTATCTCAATTTTCCTTCGTCTTTTCCATCATATACAACTAACTTTTATTTTCTTGTTATATATGTTCATTACTATTTTTCCTTTTCTTTTTACTCTCCAACTACTACCTCAATTTTCCTTCGTCTTTTCCATCTTATAAGACTACTACTTCTTCTTATAGTTATTTTTACCTTACTTTTTTCACCAATTTCCTACTTCGTCTTATTCTTCATCCTCCCCCTTCATCTTACACTCCTCCTCCTCCTCCTCCTTCTGCATAGGCTTCAGGGCATGTATAATGGATTGCCTCTCCCTCTCAGCAGATTTAAAAGTCCTTCCTTGCTTGTTTACACTCTACCTGCGTCGAGCCAAGGTCAGTGTTGCCAGTCACGGGGCTAACCTACCGCCACTTAGCAGCCCAGGGTTAAGGGTGTCACAACCTTCCCTCAGCCGGCCAAGATCAACCAAACAACCAGCCTGGCCTGCCTCTCTATTATTTTTTTTTCTTTTTCTCTCTGGTTGTGTCTATATATATTTTTTTTGTTATTTTCCGTAGTTCTATTTTTTTTCGTCTTTCTTCCAAATTCTCTCTCTCTCTCTCTCTCTCTCTCTCTCTCTCTCTCTCTCTCTCTCTCTCTCTCTCTCTCTCTCTCTCTCTCTCTCTCTCTCTCTCTCTCTCTCTCCCCGTCTCCTCTTTCTATATATACCGCCCTACCTTTATTTGCTTCTCTCGCTCTCTCTCTCTCTCTCTCTCTCTCTCTCTCTCTCTCTCTCTCTCTCTCTCTCTCTCTCTCTCTCTCTCTCTCTCTCTCTCTCTCTCTCGTTGGCACCCCGTTAACATTTTCCTTCTATCGTCACAAAGGGAAGGAAGATTTAAATTAATGTTCTTTCCACACATGAATTTATACTTTGTAGCATAATTTTGCTCTCTCTCTCTCTCTCTCTCTCTCTCTCTCTCTCTCTTGAAAATCAAATCATATCTTACATTTCTTTCATGATTTCTTTCTCACATTCCTCCTCCTCCTTATTATTTCTTCTTCTTCCTCTTCCTCTTCTTCTTCATCTTTCCTCCTCCTCCTCCTCCTCGTTTTCATTTTCGTTCTTTTCTTCCTTTTCTTCTTGTTGTTTTTGTAGTTGTTATTATCGTTATTTTTAGTTATTGATGTTTTCCTGCTTACTCCTCCACCTTCCTCGTCTCCTCCTCCTCCTCCTCCTCCTCCTCCTCCTCCTCTTCCTCCTCCTCCTCCTCCTCCGACATATGATGCAGCAGTGGTGATTTCGTAATGCGTCACCGCCGAATATATTTTTCTTTCACATCCAATTAAACCTCTTCTTCCTCCTCCACCTCCTCCTTCTTCCTCCACTTTTTCCTTCTTTCTTTCTCTTCCTCCTCCTCCTCACTTCCACCTCTATCTCTACCTTCTCTCCTTTTCATGATTCCTCCTCTTCTTCCTTCTCCTTCACTCCCTATCCTCTTTTCTCTTTCTACCTCTTCCTCTTCCCATTCTTTCCTTCATTCCTTCTCTCTCATATCCCTTCCGTCCTTCCTTTCTCCCTCTCCTTCATTCCTCCTCCTTCTTCCTCTTTCCTCCCTTCCTTGGCCTACTTTCCCTCCCCCCTCCTCCAATCTCTCTTTCTCATCTTCCTCCATCCCTCCCTTCTCTTCCTTCTTTCTATCTCCTTCTTTTCACTTTCTCCTCCATTCCTTCATTCTCTTTTCTCTCGCTCCTCCTCCTTTTCCTCCCTCCTCTTCTTTCAGTCTACTTCCTTCCCTCTTCCATTTCCCTCTATTCTCCCTTCCTCCTCCTCCTCCTCACTACTTTTTTTCTCTCCATCTCCTCCTTTCTTCCCTTCTCTTATCCAATTTCCTCCTTCATTCGTTCCTCAATCATTCATCCTTTTCTTTCGCACCTCTCCTCCTCCTCCTCCTCCTCGCTTCTTTTTCTCTCCACCTCCTCCTTTCTTCCCTTCTCTCATCCTATTTCCTTCTTCTTCCTCCTTCATTAGTTCCTTAATCATTCATCCTTTTCTTTCGCACCTCTTCTCCTCCTCCTCCTCCTCCTCCTCGTGGCACACCTCGGCACGCACCTGAAGGGGTTGCCTGGGAAGGGTAAACAAATAGGACCAGCTGAGCCTAAACAGGGCGTGTCCTCCTCCTCCTCCTCCTCCTCCAAGCACCTTCGTAACTTCCGCTCAGGTGGTGGTGGTGGTGGAGGTGAGTCACGTGACCAAACACCGGAGGAAAAGCTTGATATGTTTAACTATTGAGGGCAAAATACTTGACTTGTAGTTGTACCCTCGTTTAAGAATTGTGTTTTGTGATTTCTTCTTTCTCATTATTCCTTCCTTCCTTCCTTAACTACTCTCTTTCGTTCTTCTCTTTCTTCTTCACTCCCTCTTCCTCCTCCTGTTCTCCTAATTCTCTTCCTCCTTTCTTCCTTACCTTCTTCTCTCACCCTCTTCCTCCTCCTCCTGTTTCCTTATCCTAGTCCTCCTTTCTTTATCTCTCTCTCTCTTCCCCTTTCCTTCTCCTCTTGTTCTCCTAATTCTCTTCCTCCTTTCTTCCTTACCTTCTTCTCTCACCCTCTTCCTCCTCCTCCTGTTTCCTTATCCTAGTCCTCCTTTCTTTCTATCTCTCTCTTCCCCTTTTTTTTCCACTCCCCTTTCCTTCTCCTCCTCTTGTTCTCCTTATTATCTTCCTCCTTTCTTTCTACCTCCCTCCCTTTATTCAGTCTACTCTCCCTCCCTCCTCGTCCTCCTGTTCTCCTTATCCTAGTCCTCCATTCTTTTCTACCTCCCTCCCTTTATTCAGTCTACTCTCCCTCCCTCCTCTTCCTCCATTCTTTTCTACCTCCTTCCCCTCTTTTATCCAGCCTAGTTTCCCTTCTTCCTTCCTTCGTTCTTTCTTATCTCCGTTTTTTTTTATATACTCATTTAGGAACAGTTGACCTGATTCACTGACTCAATAAAGGAAGGAGAGACTGATTCATTTATATTTTTAAAGAGGAAATGCTTGATTCATATGCTCCTCTAAGAAAAAAAAAGCTATATATATTTGCTCATTTTCTATACTCATTTTGGAAGTAAGGTGAGACTAATTCATTTGCAGATTTAAGAAGAAAACTGGAATAAGGAAATGAATGAATGAATGAAGGAAGGAAGGAAAAAAAGAGAGGAAGAAAGGAAGGAGGGAAGGAAGGACGGAAGGAAAGAAGGAAGAAAGGAAGGAAGAGAGGAAGGAAGGACGGATGGACGGACAGAAGAAAGGAAGGAAGGAAGAAAGGACGAACGGACGGAAGAAAGGAAGGAAGGAAGAAGGAATAAAGGAGGGAAAGAAGGAAAAAAAGAAGGAAGAAAGGAAGGACGGACGAACGGACGGAGGATAGAAAGGGAGGAAGGAAGAAAGGAAAACAGGCAGATAAGTAGATGTGGATAAATTAATAATAAGGGTTGACACAGAAGACAGGCAGAAAGAAAGGGAGGAAGGAAAGAAGGAAGAAAGGAAGACAAGTAGGTAGGAATGCAGTAGAAGTTAATGAAGGAATATAAGAGGACGAGAATGGGCAATAAAGGAACACAAAGGAACGAAGGAAAAAAATTAGTGTGTCCAGCAACAAGCCATAAGTGTGTGTGTGTGTGTGTGTGTGTGTGTGTGTGTGTGTGTGTGTGTGTGTGTGTGTGTGTGTGTGTGTGTTTATTTATTTAGCAACAGGTCCTCAAGTGCACCATTGCCCTCCTCTTCTATACCTCCTTCCTCTTCCTCCTCCTCCTCCTCCTCCTCTCAACGCCTATCCTTCTTCCTCATTCTATATCCATCATCTTCCTTTTTCTCCTTCTATTCATCGTCTTCCCTTCTCTTCTTTCTTATTTTAATCTATCTTTATTAATTATCTTATGTCCTTCCCTATTCTTCTCTCTCCTTCCTTCCTTATCCCCATCTACGAATTTTGCCCCTCCTCATTTTCGCCTATCTACTTTTTATCTCATTTTCCTTTTACACGGCTATTCTTCTTCCCTTCTTTCTCCTTTCCTCTTCATTTATCACTCCTTCTCATTTTCGTTAATCCTCTTTTTTGTATTTTAATCGTTTCTCTACACTCCTATCCTCCTTCCTTCCTTCCTCCTTCTTTATTCATCTTCCTCCTCCTCCTCTTTATCTGCCTTTTTGATTCCTACTCTTCTCCATTTCTATCCTTCTTCTTCTTCCTCTTTTCCATCTCTATCCATCTTCTTCTTCCTCCTTTTCCTCCTTCGTCTTTATTCGTTTTCCTCCTCCTCCTCCTCCTCCTCTTCATCTGCCATCTTCATATTCTTCTTCACTTCTATCCTTCTTCCTCTTTTTTCATCTCTATCCATCTTCTTCCTCCTCCTCTTCCCCCTTCCCCCTCCTTCATTTGTATCCATCTTCTTCTTCCTCCTCCTCTTTCTTCTTCCTCCTCCTCTTTCTTCCTCATGCTCCTCCTCCTTCTCCTCCTTCCTTAGGCTCCTACCCCTCCTCCTCCTCCTCCTTCTTCCTCAGGCTCCTCCTCCTCCTCCGCCTCCTGCACCACCATTCCCTTGACCTGCTCGTTCATGGCACCACCACCACCACCACCACCACCACCGCCGCCACCACCATCAAGGCGTGGCACTCATCGCCGGTGCCAAGGTGAGGACGCCGGGCACGCTGCCTCGGTGCCTGCCTCGCCAGTGCCAATCCTCATACAACGAAGCTTTTTGTTGGAGAGTTCATTTATTTGTTTGTTTGGTTGGTTGTGTATTTTACTATTGATTTGTTTACTTATTTTTATTTTTTTTACAGCAAAGGAAACGGCTCGTCTTCTGCAAGTATAATAAAGAGTTTCAAAGAGGTTCAAAGCTCAAGGGCAAAAAAAGAAACAATAATGAAAAAAAGCCCTCTATTTGTTTTGATCAATCTATTATTTATCTATTCGTGTGTTCGTATATCTATTTTGTCGAACCATTTCTTTATCTATCCACGTATGTATCGATCTATTAACATATTCATTCCTGTATTCATCGATTTGTTTATATATTTCTATTCATGCACTTGTCGAGTTCTATTCATCCCCCCCCCCCCCCCCACCCCCCGAGCTTGGTAGATAAGACACCATACAGCTCAGCCAGGGGGGACAAGAGAGCGCTGGCTTCCTTATCCCTCACCTACAAGCCAGCCGCCGTGAGCTGTGACTGAATGAACCCTCAACTACCCTTTTCTTTCTGCTGTCATTCTCAGGTCGGTATTTTAAGACACACTCGCTTCTCATATCAACTATTTCTAAGGGTCAAAGAGGGGATCAATCGGGTTCTAATTAACGTTTCTTCAGGTTCACGGTACAGAAGAAGGGTCAAACTACCACCAGGGTCATGAAACTACTCGTGGAAATACCCCAAACTCGTACGAAAGCCTTGTCAAATAGGTGAACTTGGGAGATGAAATGTTTAGTAATACGGCCGTTAATTAGTGTCTTCCTTGCTTTGTCCTTTTTCTTCTCCTCTTCTTTTTCTTATATTCTATCCTGCTTCTTTGCCTTCATCTCCTCCATTCTTTTCCATTTTTAGTGTCCTTCAAGCTTAATTCCTTTCCTTCTCCTCACCCCCACCCTAACCACTGAGCCACCCACCCCATCCCCCTTCTCTCCCAGCCCCTCAATTTACTAAAGCTTCTTCGTCACGCCACGCAGCTTACACGCACTAAAACCCAGGAATTTACGAAGCCTTGTACAAACATAGCAGAAGTTACTCACACTTTTTGAACAAACAGATCAGGTGACTTCTATATTAGACATCCATTACCCGCTTCAGTTCCAAATCTTTACTCATATTCCTCCTCTTCTTCATCCTCCTCTAATCCCTCTCTATACTTCTATCCTCCTTCGCTTTCCTTCATCTCCAGCCATCCTCTTCCTCCTCCTCCTCCACCTCCTCTTCATCTATTATTATATATCTTCTTCCACATCTTCTAATGCCTCCTCCACACTTCTATCTTCCTTCCTCTTCATTCATCTCTAGCTACATTCCTCTTCCTATTTCCCCTCCTCCTCCTCATCTTTATCAATCCTCCTCCTCCTCCTCCTCTTTATCTAGCCTCTTCCTCCCCCTCCTCCTTATCTATGGCCCTTTCCTCCTGCTTTAAAATTCTATCCTCCTTCAAGAAACTATGAATTTATATAACTTTATACAGACATGAAATTCCTCGTTTGTACAGACCAAGATTGAGTCCCATTATACAGACAGCCATTATCAGGATCAGTCCCTTATTTTTAATCCCAGAAACCATGAAATTATACTTGATACAAACAGACTAATAGCAGTTACTCGTGTCTCGGTTCAGTTCGTTACGCGGCACAGAACAGAGATTTCCATTGACTTAGGTATTTATAGATGTGTGTATATTTCGATTTCTCTTTCTCTCTCTCTCTCTCTCTCTCTCTCTCTCTCTCTCTCTCTCTCTCTCTCTCTCTCTCTCTCTCTCTCTCTCTCTCTCTCTCTCTCTCTCTCTCTCTCTCTCTCTCTCTCTGTGTGTGTGTGTGTGTGTGTGTGTGTGTGTTATCGTTCATGACTGCTACGTAATTCTACACACACACACACACACACACACACACATCCTGACCACGCCCAGTATGCAGCGTTTATTTCCGACCACACCCTCTCTCTCTCTCTCTCTCTCTCTCTCTCTCTCTCTCTCTCTCTCTCTCTCTCTCTCTCTCTCTCTCTCTCTCTCTCTCTCTCTCTCTCTCTCGTGGCAGCAGAAACACGTGTAAATTGCCCTGTATTTTTTTCAGGGTGACGGAGGGGAGCGCAGGGGCCAGGCGCGGCAAGGATCCACACGTCAGCCTAATGGACTCGACGTGGCCGGTCGCTCACGCCTAAATCCCTGACTGTCACACTAGATTTGGGGGGAGTTAAATGCTACTGAAATACTGATGATCTTTACGAAGTGTTCAGGTTTTCTTTTCGTTTTCTTTTTCTATTTAAATTTTTGTGTCTTTCGAGTTTTATCCTTTTTCTTCCTCCAAATTATTCCCTTTTCCCTGTGTTCAGATTTTCGTTTCTTTTTCTATTTTAATTTTTGTGTCTTTCGAGTTTTATCTTTTTTCCTCCTCCAAATTATTCCCTTTTCCCTGTGTTCAGATTTTCGTTTCTTTTTCTATTTTAATTTTTGTGTCTTTCGAGTTTTATCTTTATTCCTCCTCCTCCTCCTCGTGATTATCTCCTTTATCTTGTTGGCATTTTTAGTGTTTTCCTTGCTTTGTCCTTTTTTCTTCTCCTCTTCTTTTTCTTATCCTATCCTGTTTCTTTGCCTTCATATCCTTTTTTAATTCTTAAGGCTTTTCTATCGTCATTTTTTCATTCTTACTTCATCTTTCTAATCATTCACTTTCTCCTTATTTTTTTTTCCATTCTTAAGGCTTTTCTTGCGTCCTTCTTTCATTCTATCTTCATCTTTCTAATCATTCACTTTCTCCTATTTTTTTCATTCTTAAGGCTTTTCTATCGTCATTTTTTCATTCTATCTTCATCTTTCTAATCATTCACTTTCTCCTCCTTATTTTTTTTTCATTCTTAAGCCTTTTCTATCGTCATTGTTTCATTCTATCTTTATCTTTCTAATCATTCACTTTCTCCTATTTTTTTCATTCTTTGGGCTTTTCTATCTTCCTCTTTTCCTTCTCCTCCTCCTTTTCTCACTCATCTGCTTCCTTCTCTTCCTAGTTATCCAATTTCTCCTTTCCCTTTGCGATTCTTATGTCTTCCTCTTATTATCCTTTTCCATCTCCTCTTCCTTCTTTACTTTATCTTTCACGGTTCTGCTACCTACCTCCTCTTCTTAATAATTCGTTCTCTCCTGACTCTCTCAATTATCTACAGTGCCTTCCTATCTACACTACCCATCTCCTCCCCTCCCTCCCCTTCTTGGCTCATCTCGAATCTATATTATTTCTCCTTTGTCGAGTTGGAGAAATATATATGTACACTTTTTAAGAAGAGTGCTTGCATGTATGTGTTTGACGCTTCCTTACTTTCTTATTTCATTATTATATCTCTTTCTATCAATTTTTTTTTTTACATTAAAGGACACGGCTCAAGGGCAACAAAAGGAGCCCCCCCAAAAAAGCCCGCTACTCGCCGCTCCCATAATAGATACCAGTAAAGAGTACCCAAAAGAGAGGTCAATTTCAGGTCAATTTCTTCTTATTTTGTTTTTCATATTTCTTTTCATAGACTGTAAAAATATTAATCATTCTATAGCAATAATAATAATGATAATAATAATAGTAATAGTTATGTCTGCCTCTAGATTTTTATTAGTTAAGTTCGCCCCTGCAACTTCAACTTTCTATTTATCTATCTGTCTATCTTATTCTGTTTTTCATATTTCGTTTCATCGACTGTAAAAATATTGAGCATCCTATAGCGATAATAATAATAATAATAAAAGAAATAGTTATGTTATGTAAGTTCGCCCCTTCAACTTTAACTTTCTATCTATCTATCTGTCTATCTTATTCTGTTTTTCATATTTCGCTTCATCGACTGTAAAAATATTGAGCATCCTATAGCAATAATAATAATAATAATAATAATAATAATAGAAAGTTATGTTTGTCCCTAGATTTTTATTAGTTAAGTTTGCCCCTTCAACTTCAACTTTCTATCCTTCTATCTGTCTACATCTTATAGCAATAATAATAATAAGAGAAATAGTTATGTCTGCCTCTAGATTTTTATTATGTATGTTCAAAGTGAGGGCAGACGAAGTAGCTGCATTTCTCTCGCCTCTCCTTCCTTGTGTTTGCCCTACCAAGTTCAAAATCCATTGTGAAGGTCATTTAACTAAACCTGTTGCCAAGAACGAGCATTTCCGGAACCCTGCCTGTCTGCTTCCCCTTCCTTGCCACGCCCTGCCAGGCCTACCTCCCTCCCTTCCCTCCCCTGTCGACCTTCCTTCCCCTCCCTGTCACCCCTGGTCCTGCCTGTCTACCTCTTCTCTACCCTAACTCTGTCCTACCCTGCCCCCCTTCCCTCCCCTGCCTGTCTGCCTTTCCCTCCCTGCCTATCTGCTTCATCTCTACCCTGCACTGCTAGTCTGCCCAATATTTACCCTGCATTGTCCTCCTATACCCTGTCATGCCCTCCCTTCCCTTCCTCAACCTTGCATTACCCAACTCTACCCTGCCAGGCCATTCATTCCTCAGCCCTGCCTTGCCCTCCCCCTCTCCCCTGTCATGCCATCCCTTCCCTTCCTTAGCCCTGCCTCTCCCCTCTCAACCCTGTCCTGTCATTTCTTCTCTTCCCTCCCTGCCTTGCCCTTCTCTTAACCCTGTCACGCCACCCCATACCGTCCTCACCCCTACCTCCCCCACTGTCACTCCCTTATCGAACACTACACAGCTTTGGCAGCCACGGGGTCCATAGTAAATACATTAGCGATGATAAACAATATAAATATCTCGGGACTATCTGTGTTGTGGTTTATGAGTGAACGATAGTGCACCTGAGGGTATAAACCAAGCCGCCCACGCACCCAACTGCACACCCACAGCCGCCAAGACAACGCACCGATCTGGCTGGCTTGTACCGAGGAAAGACACGCAAGTACAGCGCCCGAGACATCCACCCCGTGCACCGCCCAAGCCAGGATACACAGGGACACGAGGAGACAAGACACAGGGATGCAAGGAGACTATAGAAGATACAAAGGATACACGGAAACTGAGACAGAAGGGATACAAGGAGACTACAAGATACAAAGGATACATGGAAACTAAAAGACAGAAGGGATACACAGGGATACTAGATTACAAGACACGGGGATACAAGGAGACTACAAGATACAAAGGATACATGGAAACTAAGACAGAAGGGATACACAGGGATACGAGGAGACAAGACACAGGGCTACAAGGAGACTACAAGATACAAAAGATACATGGAAACTAAAAGATTGAATGGATAGAGAAGGATACTAGATTACAAGATACAGGGATGCGAGGAGACAAGATACAGAGATACAAGGAAACTACAAGATACAAGGGATACATAGGAATACTAGGAGACTATAAGATACAGGGATAGACAAGACAAGATACAGGGATACATGACAAGATACAGGGATACAAGACAAGATACAGGGATACAAGACAAGATACAGGGATACATGACAAGATACAGGGATAGACAAGATACAGGGACACATAACAAGATACAGGGACACATAACAAGATACAGGGATACAGAGGGACACATAGGGATATAAAAGGCCAATTGATCACCCTCTGCATGCCCTTTCCATCCATAAATCTACTCTCCATTTAAAACGTTGATTCGTGTTTACATTAACGACGTGGACACCTGCTTAATTGGCTCGATTCATCCACGGCTCAATTCTATACGTAGCCGGCTCACGTCCATCTCCTTCCTGAACCTGAATTTAGTTAGTTTATATATGTTTATTTTTGAGCTTTAATTGACTTTAGTTGCTCCCAGTTTTTCTGATATATTGACGCTTTTTATTTTTTTATCTGACGTGTTGTTGTTGTTGAAGGTTTTATATATATACTTAACTTATTTTTTTCTTTTCTACCTCTTATTAAGACATCTGATTTCTTTTAATTGTATACTGTCACATCTTATTCTTCTTTCCTTTGATGTAGAAAAAAAGAAAAAAAATACCGGTAAATAAATAAATAAATCTATCAAATTTACTCTTCTTATCTGTATCTTGTATTTCTTTCAACAAACTCTCTCTTCCAATGTTAGTGATTGAAACTTTTACACATCAAACTTTATCCTCTTGACGGGTGGTTGGGGTTGAAACTTTCACCTATAAATCTAACCTTGACTTCCATAAAGCTTTCAATATCTTTTTCATCAGTTACACAACCTGAATTTAAGTTGCACTACATCTTTTAGCCTCATTAGCTACGTGGTGCTTTTCATTCTTCCTCTGATGTTGGAGAGATTAAAACTCAAAGCTATAAATCTATCTAATCTACAATGCCTCTTACATCAGCTACACAATTGCTTCATTTACTGCATTGGTCCACACGTTAATCAGGCTAATAGTGTGGTTAGCCAAGCCTCGTAGCGGCCTCACTCAAACAACAACAAAAACAAAAAAGTTTACTGACGCCAACAACAAAAAAGTTCTACACTCCCACCCGGAAATTTGTGTGCTGTCCAGGGTTGCCAGATTATCGTACTCAAAACATCGCATTTATCAGTTCCAGGGCCCAAAACTTTCCTACCCACACAGATAACGAAATTCCAGTTAAAATTATCGTTAAAAGCATTACTTATTGGCGTTTGTTTGCGATAGCTGTGACTCAGAAACCGGAAAATACGATGTGCTGAGTGTCTGAGTACGATAATTTGGTAACCCTGGTGCTGTCGTATGTGTTTCTTTTCCCTCTGACTGTATCAAAAGCAACAAACCGGCTTGGTAGCGAGTGGAAAGAAAGTTTATAATCCCAGCAGGAAACAAGTCTGGCTGTCAGTTTCGCTTTTTCCTTCTGGCAAGGTGAAACTCTATCCAAAGCAACAGAATGGCTTGGGTAGCGAGTGGGAAGCACGTTTTATAACCCCAGCAGGTAAAGTGTGTTTTTGGCTTGTCATTTTCGTTTCTCTTCACTCTAGAAGCAACAGACTGACTTAGGGAATTGAAAGGAAGTTGTATACTGCTCCCAGAAAGTTAATATGTTAGAGTGTGTTGCGTTTCGTTCCTTTTCAATCTGACGAGGCAATAGATTGACTTAGAGAATGAAAGGTTTTATAATCACCCAGGAAATGAATCTGTTTGGGTGTCAGCTTCGTTTCTTCTCACTCTGATAGAAAAAAACAATGACTTAGAGGCTAGAATAAAGTAGTAGTAGTAGTAGTAGTAGTAGTAGTTGGCGGGAAACAGAGGTAAAGCAGCCAGATCCCACATATATATTTCGGGTCGCCGCCATCACCACCGCCACCACCACCGCCGCCGCCACGCCCTTGGCCCCCCGTGTGCTGGTGTGTCACGTGACTGGCCCCGGGTGAGCGTGCCCAACAATGGAGTCGTTGTGTGTACAGCCTCACCAAAGACTCCCGCCGCGAACCCTGCCCACGGCCACGGGGCGCGAAAAGAAATCCAAGACGAGTACTCAGGATTGACGAGCAGCGAGGGAACGATCACTGAAGTGGCCGAGGGAACGAGAATGGAAGAGCGCCGGAGGGGATGAAGATTGAAGAGCGGCCGAGGGGGGGAGAGGACCACTGCACTCAAATGGCAGAAAACGGTAACTTAAAAAATGCGAAGTTCTCAAATTTGGGAGGGTGTAGGTAGAGAGGAACACTGCACTCAAATGGCAGAAAACGGTAACTTCAAAAAATGCGAAGTTCTCAAATTTGGGAGGGTGTAGGTAGAGAGGAACACTGCACTCAAATGGCAGAAAACGTTAACTTCAAAAAATGCGAAGTTCTCAAATTTGTCACCTATGGGATCGTCACAAGAGGCGAACATAACGTCATGGGGCAAGAGCTCAAACATCAATCTGCAGGCAATGGAAACCTATGAGAACCCAAAACAAACAGGAACAAAGTAATGGACATTCAAACATGTCATCAATTTACGCTAAGCAAGGACTTTAGAGCGACTTCTTTCTGCGTTTAGACTGCAAAGCTGCGGTCGAGAGAATGAGAAGTGAAGAGTGGCCGAGGGAATAAATGAAGGATCACATAACGAACCCAGGGCTATAGAGAGGTTTGTAACTATAGGTCGAGAGGTACAAACATACACCTAAACTATAAGGCACTAATCCAGAACGCTATACTAAGGAATCACATACCGAACCCAGGGCTATAGAGAGGTTTGTAACTATAGGTCGTGAGGTACAAACATACACCTAAACTATAAGGCATTAATCCAGAACGCTATACTAAGGAATCACACACCGAACCCAGGGCTATAGAGAGGTTTGTAACTATAGGTCGTGAGGTACAAACATACACCTAAACTATAAGGTATTAATCCAGAACGCTATACTAAGGAATCACACACCGAACCCAGGGCTATAGAGAGGTTTGTAACTATAGGTCGTGAGGTACAAACATACACCTAAACTATAAGGTATTAATCCAGAACGCTATACTAAGGAATCACATACCGAACCCAGGGCTATAGAGAGGTTTGTAAGTGGGTCGTGAGGGACAACCCTAAACCTAAACTGTAAGCCATCAGGAATCGCATAGTACACCCAATGCCATAAAGGTTTGAAACTAGGTCGTGAGGGTCAAACCTAAACCGAAACTGAACCATTAAGAATAAACATTGGACTGGTAAAAGACACACTACCCCCATTGCTATAAAAAGATCTGCAACTCAACCCTGTGTATTCAATCCTCTGCGCCTTGGTACACGTCAGTTTGAGGCCTCTCGTATCAAGACACCTCTCCACCCGAAATTGATCTCTCTTTACTTTTGTCTATTATGGGAGCGGTGAGTAGCGGGCTTTTTTTTCTCTGCACACTCTTTGTTGCCCTTGAGCCGTCTCCTTTGCTGTAAAAAAAAAATGCATGTGCGGTTTTTCGTCCTTAGAGATAGTTTGACACGAATTCTGGACCATGAACAAGACAAAAACCCATGAAAGCCTCCCTCTGCCCTTGGGATATAGTCGTATGGTAAAGGAAGTTCAGAGTTTGCGTATACGGACGGGTTGGGTCGTGAGGTAGGTTTTTTGTTTTGTTTTTTTACGCTAAAGGAAGCAGCTCAAGGGCAAAAATAAATAAAAACAACAACAACAAAAATCTCACTAGCATTGCTCCTCTATATAAAAAGTAGAGAAGAGTGGCCAAAAAAGTTAATGACCACACTTGTATCTTTCTCCTTATAGTGGCAGCAGTAGTAGTAGTAGTAGTAGTAGTTGAAGGAGGAGGAGGAGGAGGAGGACGCACCAAGAAAAGTTTGAAGCCAATGCGCATCATACATGAACACATAATGCTTTACGATATGAAAGGCAGATCAAAACAAATCCACAAATAGAACCTATCGCCCCATCAGTCCCTGCCAGGAAGACTCATCGAAGAGAAGGCCACGACTGTTTCCTGAAGACTGACGCAAACGCTTCACACACCAAGGGAGGGAGGGAGGGGGGAGGAAACTAGGGAGGGAGGGGAGGAGGAAACTAGGGAGGGAGGAAACGAGGGAGGGAGGGTACGAGGATCTTCCCAGTGATAAAGTTTGTGTGTACTCAGCATGCGACACCAACAGCGAAGAATTTGCCACACTCGGGTACACACACACACACACACATCCCTTAGAAATAGATGCTTGTCAAACGTACAGACAGGAGACACTATTAACCTGATGGTGTATAAAAATTGTGCAACAGACGAGCGCCAGGAGCCAGCCACATCTTGACTTTAAGCGCCTGTTTAGTGTCACAATCTGTAAGGCTGGAGGTCATTCTGTTTTTCCCCGCAGCTATAGATGAAGTCGCTCGTGGCCAGAATGAGATAGTTTTACGACTCTGTACATCAACACCCAACACACACGACTGTTAAGACTTTATAACCAGACGGAGGAACAGGGAAGGATAGAAATGAATGATGAGACTTGATGGTAACCAGAGAATCTACAAGTGGGAAGGCTACAAGAGGCTAGCCACTGAGTTTTACGACGACTCAACATCAACACCCAACACACACGACTGTCAAGACTTTATAACCACACGGAGGAACAGGGAAGGATAGAGATGAATGATGAGACGATGCTATCCAGTGAATCTACAAGTGGGAAGGCTACAAAAGGCTAGCCACTGAGCCTATATGTGGTAAATCTTGAGGCATTGACATCTACCCTCTCCATATATAAATCTACCTTTTTTAGTAACTTCCATTTGCAACTGTCGTATTTGCATGAACTCCACCACTGCTTAATGTGTTCCAATCATCCACTACCCTTTTCGTAAGCCAGTCACTGCCTATCTCCTTGAAGCTGAGTTTATCTTGCGCCCATTGCTGAGGGTGTTGTTTATTGTGTGGGTGTTAGTACTTATCAACCCCTGCCTTGTTAGGTGCTTGACGTGGCTGATAATCGGCACACATCATTGTTCTCCCTTGGTGCAGATGCCCCCACCCACCCACCACCCCCTCCCGCTGCCCTGGCACCGTCCTGTGTATAGCTTACGAAACAAGGATTCCACATAAATTTAGCAAAGAAAGTCTTTTTTGCCTGTCTTAGTCACTCCAGCTGGGGCCAAGCGATGAGTCAACAGCCTGTGTGTAGCCAGCAAGCCAGCCTGCGCGTGCCCTCACTGGCTACCCTGTACACGTATCATCAGCATCATCAGCCATTAGCCCACTTCAAGCCCATGCAAAGGCCTTTCCGAACATCCTTCATTTATATACCTGATGTAAGTGTATTCCATTCTGCTCCGACACAAGTTCTAATTTCATCTCTCCATCTGGGTTTCCGTTTGATGTCAGTGTCCTTCATTCTGCCCTGGCAAAGGTTTCACCTCTCCACCTGGCTCTCTGTCTGCCCTTACTTCTACAATTATCGGGTTGTCGCTGTCTTACTCGAGTTGTTCCTCTGTTATCCGTTCTACGCATGAAATGACCAGCTTAAGTCAATCTTTTATCTCACATTCGGATCTTCAACTTTTTTGTCTTTTCCCTACTCCATGATGCTCGCTATATGCCAGCACAGGTTAACGCAGCACTTTTTCCTCCTTTCCTCAGCCCAGTTCTGACCATTTCTACATGCGTGAGGGTGTTCCTCCTCAGGTGATCATGCTTGAGGGGCTGATAACGTGACGGCAGGCAAACAGGCGGCCACCGAGGGGAGTGTGTGTTTGTTGCATCACCTGTTGCGGCGCGAGAGATGCATCCTGGCTGGCGGGTGACACACACACACACACACACACACACGAGGCACCATGGCATCGCTAATTAAACCTTCACGATATGGCTCGAGAATTAAAACCAGCATCAAAGGTCTGCGTGCATGTGTTGATGCAGCCATGGGAGGCATAGCTCACGGCCGCTGCTGCTTAACTAGCAAGGTGGGGGCGGAACGCTTCAGTAACCTTGAAAGTATTTATTTGCCCGTGAGGTAATCTGGCGCTCGGCACACAGTGTCTGGGGCCGCGGCGGCCTTGCCCTCGCCACACCTGGAGTGTTCATGTCACCTGAGGCAGCAGTGATGTGATGCCCATGGCAGCACGAAGCACAGGCGAGACCTTAACACCGCGACCCACATACCTGCCCGTCAGGCATCGTGACACCGCGGCCACCACACCAAGGCCGCTGGCACGCCACGCCCTGCACCCCCCGCGGCCACAGCTCTCAGCGGCGTGACCACAGGCGGGGCGGGGCTGGCGGCCGTCCCCCCCGCCGCGGCGTCACGGTGAGAATGTGACGACAGGGGCACAGCTACAGCTACTGGGGTCCGCAGGCCTTCAAAACACCATCAAACATTTTTTAATAATAATTCCGAACGTTATTTTTCGTTTTTAGATAAGTGAGATGCAAACCATGGAGTCTATTTGGAGGCCCTCCCAGGGAACAATTTCCGTCCCTCCGCCACCCTCCCCCATAATCGAGGCCAGCGTGTGCTAATGATATATATATTTTTTTAAATAGATCGCTTCAGAAAATCACATGCAACACAAAGCACCTTCCTGGCACGTCATAAACCTTTCCTCCAGTCATCATCAAAACATGAACGGGCAGGAGGAGTGTTTCATCCACGCGATAAAATCTATTATTTCTGTCCCACAAAGTCACTGCTGTAAATCACATGACTAACAGTGGGTTTGTCAAAAGAACTTACAAATAAAAAAAATTCAATGCTGCTGAATGCTACGTTTTGCTGTATATGTAACTTATAATAAGAATAAGAAGAATAAGAAGAGGACGACGAAGGGGAGAAGAAAAAGAAGACGAAAAAGAAGAAGAAAACAAAGAAGAAGAGAAAGGAGAAGAACAATAATAATAATAGTTTTAATTCGCTGAGGCATACAAAAGAGGGGGATACAGAATGAAAATCGACTATTAACTTAATAATGAACTCTGCCTCCCCAGTGAACAAGCAAAGAGTCGGTTCATGCCCTATTTATACTATGATGCATCAAGCGCGGGTCAAAGCCTTCAACAAAATACAGCTGTACTAACCCAACAATTCAGACAGTATTAGGGGAGGAGGTGTAGTTTTACGCAGCATACTGGGGACTATTTCTTTATAATAATGTTGTGTGCAGTGTTCAATATATTACGTGATGAGGTTTCCCAGAGAACTGACTGACTGACTGACTGAAAGAAAAATTGACTGATTGAAAGAATGAGACTGACTGAAAGAAAAACTGACTGACTGAAAGAATGAAAGACTGACTAACTGATTGACTGACTGAAAGAAGAATTGACTGACTGAAAGAATGAAAGACTGACTAACTGATTGACTGACTGAAAGAAGAATTGGGGGCAAAGAACACCTATTTAACAAGGCTTTCGTAGGAGTTTGGGACATTTCCAGGGGTAGTTTAATGGCCCTGGTGGTATTCTGACCCTTCTTCTGAACCATGAACCTAAGAACACATATTTAACAAGGCTTTTGTAGGAGTTTAGGGCATTTCCAGGGGTAGTTTAATGGCCCTGGTGGTATTCTGACCCTTCTTCTGAACCATGAACCTAAGAACACATATTTAACAAGGCTTTTGTAGGAGTTTAGGGCATTTCCAGGGGTAGTTTAATGGCCCTGGTGGTATTCTGACCCTTCTTCTGTACCATGAACCTAAGAACACATATTTAACAAGGCTTTCATAGGAGTTTGGGGCATTTCCAGGGGCAGTTTAATGAAAAAGAGATGGAGAGAATATTTCAAAAACTTAATGAATTTTGAGGGTGGACATCCATCAGCTGTAACAGCAGCAGTTTTGAGTAGAGGTAGAGGAGGAGTATATAAAGAAAGAAGTATAACATATGAAGAAGTAAATCAGGCAATAAAAAGATTAAAAAATGGAAAGGCAGCAGGAATTGATGGAATCACAGCAGAAATGTTGAAGTGTGGAGGAGATGAAGTCATGAAATGGAAGGTCAAGATATGTGAAGTAGCATGGGAGGGGGGGGGGGTGCCAGCAGACTGGACGAAAGCCATCATTGTCCCAGTTTACAAGGGGAAGGGCAGGAGAGGGGAATGTGGGAGCTATAGAGGTATAAGTCTCCTGAGTATACCCAGAAATGTATATGGAAAAGTCATAATAGAGAGGGTGCAAAGACTTACAGAAGAGAAAATCAGTGAAGAACAAGGAGGCTTCAGGAAGGGAAAGGGATGTGTGGATCAGATATTTGCCTTCAGGATGGAAGTAGAAAAAATAATAGCAAAAGGAAAGAAACTATACGCTGCCTTCATGAATTTGGAAAAAGCTTATGACAGAGTCGATTGGATTGCATTGTGGGATGTTTTAAAGATTTATGGTGTGGGAGGAAAACTGTTTAGTGCAATAAAGTCTTTCTATGAGGATGCATCTGCATGTGGCAAAATTACTGGAGAAACAGGTGAACATTTTGAGATAAAAGTGGGCTTAAGACAAGGGTGCATCATGTCACTATGGTTATTCAATATTTATATGGATGGTGTCATTAGAGAAATGAAGGGCAAAGTTGGAGAAGTTGGAGAAAGACTGTTTGATGAGGAAAGGAAGTGGGTACTGAATTCGATACTGTTTGCTGATGACACGGTGCTCATTGCAGAAAATGAAAGTGACCTACAAAATTTGGTCAGTGTTTTTGATAGTGTCTGTAAATGGAGAAAGCTGAAAGTAAATGTCAACAAAAGTAAAGTGATGGTTTGTGAGCAAAGTAGAAGTGAGGTTGTAGATTTTGTATGCCCATATAGAGTGGAATTGAATGTGAAAAAAATGCAAAATAATTTTGAATGGTGAAGAAATGGAGGAGGTCAATGAGTTGAAGTACCTTGGATCAGTTATGTGTAAGCATGGTGGTACGGAGGGAGAGATAAGAGAAAGGGCATTGCAAGGAAGAAGGGTTGTAGGGTCTTTGGGACGAATCATGAATGGCAGAAGTGTGAGCATGGAGGTAAAGAGGGATTTGAGAAATACAATAATAGTACGAACCCTCACATATGCAAGTGAAACGTGGGCCTGGAATGAAAGTCAGAGGTCTAGAGTGCAGGCAGTGGAAATTAGTTATTTGAGGAGTGCTTGTGGTGTGAGTAGAATGGATGGAATGAGTAATGAAAGTGTGTACGAGCATTTTGGAATGTGTCACAGGGGTGAAGGGAAGAAGTGAAGTGACAGACCTTAAAGTGGTTTGGCCACATGGAACGAATGGAGGAGAGTAAGATGACCAGAAGGGTGTACATGAGTGAGATAGAGGGAGGGAATGCTAGAGGACGACCTCCAGTGAAATGGAGGGATAGGGTGCAAGAGTACGTTAGGGATAGGGGGGAAAGATCTTTGAGAAACTTTGAGCAGGCAAGGAGGGAGTGTCTGGATAGAGAAAGTTGGAAGCTCTTCTGCCGTGGCCATCCCCTGGTGGGAGCTCCTAGGAGCAGGCGTCGATGAAATGATGATGATGATGAGTTTAATGAACCTGGTGGTGTTCTGACCCTTCTTCTTTACCGTGAACCTAAGAACACATATTTAATAAGGCTTTTGTAGGAGTTTGGGGCATTTCCAGGGGTAGTTTAATGGCCCTGGTGGTATTCTGACCCTTCTCCTGTACCATGAACCTAAGAACACATATCTAACAAGGCTTTGGTAGGAGTTTGGGGCATTTCCAAGGGTGGTTTAATGGCCATGGTGGTATTCTGACCCTTCTTCTGTATCATGAACCTAAGAACACATATTTAACAAGGCTTTGGTAGGAGTTTGGGGCATTTCCAAGGGTAGTTTAATGGCCCTGGTGGTATTCTGTATCATGAACCTAAGAACACATATTTAACAAGGGTTTCATAGGAGTTTGGGGCATTTCCAGGGGTAGTTTAATGGCCCTGGTGGTATTCTGACCCTTCTTTTGTACCATGAACCTAAAAAAACACTCACGAGGACCGGGTTGATCTCATTTTTGGCCTTTGAAATGAGTTGATGTGAGAATGCCGACCATGGTTTATTCATATGCAAAACTAGTACTTGATAGCTCTTACACATTCCCCGTCTGATGTGGAAGTCGCTTAACCCGGTAGCAGCAACGGGCCAAATTTGTGGCTTTACCGTGTAGCAGCAACGGGCCAAATTTCTGCCATGATATAAAACCCCTAAAATAGATGATGCATAAACTGATCATAAATGCATTGATACATATTATGAAATGGTTTGGGTGAGTGATGAATATTTCTCATTTTTCTCACTTAGAGGGGCCTTTAACCCGGTAGCAGTGACGGGCCAAATTTGTGCCACGATTTTAACCCCCCAAAATAGATGATACATAATCTGATCACAAATGCTTTGATATATATTATGAAATGGTTTGTGAGGGGTGATTTTTTCTCATTTTTCTCGCTTAGAGGGACCATTAAGAAATATGATCCCTGCTGCTACCAGGTTAAGAAACAGCTACCGAGGTTAAAGCCCAGTAAAAAAATCAGTCAATTGCCAAGATATACTACTCCCCTTGATATATTAGTAGCCTCAGACAGCCCGGCGGATGTGAATTTGAACCTCTACTGAGTAATTGTTTCCTTGCCTTGAGCAGCCCCTAGGAACATGATTTATTTACTCCCTCCCGTCCCTTCACCTGCCCTCCAGTCCCTTCGTCTGGTCTGCCTCAGGTGGCGGCGGCAAAAACCTTCTACAAACAGCTACAGGTGAGGCCCAGCGATGCCAGACTATCGTACTTGGAGCATCATATTTACCGGTTTCTGCCCCATAACTATTGCCAAGAAACAGCAATAGTTAACCACTTTAACATTAACTAAATACTAAGCCAGTTATTGGGGTGGAAGAGACAGTTTTGGGGTTGGAAATCAGCAAACATTAAAGGAGGAGTGCAAGAATCTGGCAACGTTGGTGAGGCCAGAGGTGAGTCACGGGTCCTCGCCATCACCTCACCAGATTTTTTATTTACTTTTCTGTCTATTTATTTATTTTCACAGTAAGAGGATGCACCCCAAGGACTCGGTAGGTGAGGCGAGTCAAGGCTGCCAACCCCCACATCACTTTTTCTTAATTAAGGTAAGAGGACACAGGCCAAGGGCAATGAAAAATTAAATATAAACACAAATTCACATAAAAATCTGTGCCATATAGAAGACTGAGGGAGATGCCAAAATAATGACCACAAAAAATATTACAACCCTCTGGTAATGACTCCCAAAATACCGCTGTTGCTCCTATCTCCTTCTGCTTTCCTAATTTCCCTCCCTCCCTTCTCTCCTTCCTTCTCTCTCTGACCAGGTGCACAGTTTCCCTTCTCTCTGGTGCTGTGTGTTTGTGTGTGTTAAAATATAATGACCACAAAAAAATATTACAACTTACTGGTAATGACACCCGAAACACTGCACACAAAAACATGATATAAAGCATTTTGTGATATATTATGACCTACAGAGAGGAAGGTACATCATCACATCAGGTCTGCCTCTCTTTTATGCAGGCAAAGTATATAGTTCTAATCATCTATATAAAGACAGGATTACTTAGGTTTTTGAGCATTACCTTACAGCAGGACATGAATACTAAAAACTGAGAAGAGGCACCCTTTGTGAGAACTGATTGACTGATTGATTGCGATATGCGATCACGGCGCCTCAACTATGATAGTTATACGGCGCCTGATGCACTGACCCCCTTGCCTCTTTTCTATCATGAATGGAACAGTCACTAAGGACCCGGCCACTCACAGTGTTAACAAGGATAAAGCATTTGATATAGGCAGTTGGAGGACACAAGGACACTACAAGAGCCCAGATGGCCTACACTTGGCAGCTCCTGAGAGTGAGGTTATTCACCAACTTCCCCTCCCATCCATAAATATACTTAACCTTCATTTTAAACTTTACATCGTGTTTGCCTCAACAACATAATTATCTACTTTGTCGCACGTATCCACCTTCCTGTTCTTGCCTATTCCCATCCATCCTTTTCAATTTATAGCTGCTTCTGTATGTTTGTATGTTTGTTTTTAATGTCAATACTTCACCTACATTGCTTTTCATTAATCTCCTTACACCATTTCAAACCTTCAATTACATCACCTGGCAGTCTGTGTCACTAATAGTATTAACATTACAATATTTGGTGCACATGACTAGTTACCTATATTACAATTATAGTGCCTAGGTGCAAAGGGCACACAGGCTGGGTTATTCTATGAGCAGACATGCAAATATTTACCGAACATAGGCAGGTAACCCAAATGGCAAAGGCCTGGGTAATTATAGATAGGGTACTAGGACAGCACCATTCTGACACTAAGGCTTGTATTAACAAACATACCAGTTTCTCAGTAAACCTTTTTGATTGATATTTATAAGATACTGAATGGAGACCATGATTCAAGAGGCCTGTAACCTGATACAATTCTGCAGGGATGCTGATTCATCCAAGAATTTAAATATTTTAAAGTTTAGATAAATTTAAGGTTTTATTAACAATCTGATCTCATCTAGGCTACTTAACCAACTCCTTTTCTGTTGTCATATATTATGTATTCTACTAATCTTCAAACATCCCAGAAATCCATGAGAAATAATGTAGAAATCAAAACAAATGTGAAAAAAAGCAATGAAATGTGTGGGGGAACCAATGCAGCCACGGGCACTGGTGTAATCCAACGTGACGAAATGTTGAGACATGGGAAGGTAGAGGGGGGCAAAGCCCCTCCATTAGGAGGTTCATATATATTCACCTGCTTTTAGTGCCCCTAAGAGCGATCGATGGGGTAAAGCCCCCCTGTAGGTGAAAGCCTATTAGATTTTAGCTGTAGTGAGTCATGGGTTTTGGCTGCTGTGGGATGCTGGGAACGTTGTGGGCTACTCTGCCACCCTCAGCTACGCAGGTTCCCCCACACATTTCATGGCTATTTTCACACTTGTTTTGATTTCTACATTCTTTCCCATGGATTTCCTGGAGGTTTGGAAGTTAGTAGCACACAGTAAGAATATGACAACAGAAGAGCAGTTGGTTAAGTTGGAGACAAGATATCAGCACATTAATAAAACTATCTTAACCCTTTTCTTTACTAAAATTTCACAGAGGTTGGTGTGAGAGTCCTTTTACTCTGCCACAACAATCATACAGGACTCAAGGAGTTGGTAAAATAATGTAGTCACTTAATCGTTTTTAAATGTACCGACCCTACTGAAAACCAAGTCCTGGACCCCCCCCCCTAATGTCCAGTGATGGGGAAGTATTCCATGAGTCACAGCCTAATGTTGACTGCTCGGAATGTTACCTTATGCCAGTTTTTCAGTTCATTTGGCTCATCTCCTTGGCTTCAGTATAAAACTTGTAAATCCAATCTAAAGCACCATTTGCATTTTATAGTAAGAAAAGTGGCAAATAATTATATTATATGCCATCTGTAAACCAAGCATTAAAACTTTTTTTTCACTATTTTCTTACTGCAAAACACAATTGATGTTAAATAGAGAAAACGGATTAAGAAGCCCTGGCTCTACTATGTTTCCAAATATTTGCTCATCAGAGATACTAATAAACAAGTAGTTGTCTCCAAGAAATTTAGCAGTAGCAGCAGCATTAGTAGGAGAGTGTTGCACAGCCTAGGAGCATGGGCAGCCTGCCAAGCCAGTTCACCCATCCACCCACCCACCTACTGGCCTCTAGCCCACACAGCAGCCAGCCAGCCAGAGCCACATCCACCCACACACTCCACCACCACCACCACCCCAGCCATAACCTTCCCTCAGTACTGCTCACATCACTATACAGCTCCTCATGGTGACACTGTACTGCTGGCATCAATATACAACCCTTCATGGTGACATTGTACTGCTGGCATCAATATCCGTACAACCTTTCTTGGTGACACTGTACTACTGGCATCACTGTACAGGCCATTATGGTGACACTACTGCTGGTGTCACTGTACTCCCACACCACCACCACCACCACCCAGAGCATCATACATAACCTTCCCACAATAGTACTATGGTGACGAGGAATGGTACAACCCACTATGGTGACACTATTGCTGGCGTCACTATACTCCCTGACCCCAAATAAAGTTAGTGATATGGTGACACGAATTTCCTGGCATCACTATACAACCCATAATGGTGAAAGGATGCATCTGACATCACTATACAACCCCTTATGGTGACACTGTACTGCTGACCCCAAACGAACCCTTCCCGAAACAGTGATATGGTGACACGGATTTCCTGGCGTCACTATACAACCCATAATGGTGAAAGGAAGCATCTAACATCACTATACAACCCCTTATGGTGACACTGTACTCCTGACCCCAAACAAACCCTTCCCAAAACAATGATATGGTGACCCGAATTTCCTGGCGTCACTATACAACCCATGATGGTGAAAGGAAGAATCTGACGTCACTATACAACCCCTTATGGTGACACTGTACTGCCGGCGCCACAACACAATCCCAGCCTAAAAATGTCAGAAAAAGAGGGCGCGGTCGGTCCCAAGCCTAGAGCCAGCCTACCCGTGTTTACCCCGAGCCTACCCTTGCCCCGGTGCCTAGGCCTACGTACGTGAGGTGTTGTTATGTATGTTAAAAGGTGATTGGTAGGGTACTCACGCCTGGTCAGTCACAGAGGCACACAAACATGCACGAGTCCCTCCTCTACAGCACTCCAGAACACACTGACTCTGGAAGCCTCGAGTGTCACAACGTTATCAGATTATCGTACGCATATCATTGTATTTTCCTGTTTCTGACCGATAACAATTGCCGAGAAACACCAGTAATTAACCATATTAACGATAACTATATATGAAGCCAGTTATTGGGGTGGATGAGACAGTTTTTGGGTCGGAAATCGGAAAACATAAGAGGATGAGTACGACAATCTGGCACATTGGCCTGGACAAGGATGCCACGTTATCGCACTCGCCACGCTGGATTTTACTATTTCTAATGCATAATGATTGTGAAAAGTCCCTATAGTTAAAGTTTTTAGCGATAACTAAAAGTGGATGGTGTTATTTTTGTGGGTGCGACGGTTTTTTAGTCTGAAATCGAGAAATATACGAGGCTGAGTACGACAATTTGGTAATGTTGGCCTGGACGTCATCGATGCCACCACAAAAGTTCAGCCTCACTCAACCGTGTCACTGCTGGTCATGTTTGTGCTTATAATACCATAGATAGTAGATTGTTTGGTGTTATATTGTACTTATATTGTTGTAAATTAATCTATACGCCTCTATCGAATACAAGATTGTAGTTTTCTATCAAATTTATCGTCATAATAAATAATTTCTTATGTGGCAACTGTGTTAGTATTGCTTTCGTTTCGTCTGCTATCGAAGTTTTAATGCTTATAATACCGAATATAGATCTATCTTATTGTGATTAAACACATCTATGAAACCGTATGTGAATCTTCAAATATATTTAATACACAGAGGATCGATGGGTATCAAATAATCATCAGTGAAATATTATATGGCAACACTGTGGATGATGCTTTCAATTCGTCTGCTGTTATGTTATGAGGCCGAGAGGACAATCTTGCCTCCAGGTCCTCGAAAGTATTGTAGTTAGGCTCATAAAAACTCCTTAAAACGGCACTAATTATCATCTATCCACCCTGTAAACCCGCACACTGCCTTACACGGGTGGGGTCATCACGAGGACCCGGATGTAGGACGTGAACTGGCTGTCACCGTCACCATGGCAACCGATGACGCCCAGAGTTGACAGCTGATGGTATTTTTTGCTGGGATCGGATGTGCTCGTGTCATTATAACGGTCACAAGGGCGAGGTCGGCACACCTTATTTGGCTGGCTATGCTTTTGAATGTCTTTACTTCTCAATAAAGGCTTCAAGGCAGTGAATATATGCTGATGGCGAGGTTTGGAGGAGGAGGAGGATGAGATAGAGGAAAAGAAAATGTCTTCTCGTGGTATTCAAGTAAAGAACACGCAGGAAAAGCTTCGATTAATTACCGTCTTTAGTCTTGCTTCTCGGCTCTGGCAGGAAATGAATACACGGAGAAGAAACTGAGACCCTTCCACGTAAAATAACGGACGGCTATAATTGTTTTAAGTGACAATAATTCCCTCTTTTCACTTTTTTTTTTTTTGGCCCGTAACCTTAATCTAAATAGTTCTACATGTCATGAGCTTAGCAGGTGATTATGAGAGGCTGAAAAAGATAGCATATGTTCCAGGAAAAGGACTCATCATGGGACTCTGGGAATATAGGCAATGTTAACTGTGTGTCTGGTGGGTAAAAGGTAAACATAAAGTGACTATAATATTTTAACTAAGACAGGGAACACACACACACACACACACACACACACACACACACACACACACACACACACACACACCGTAAAAATATATACATGAGATTTTAAATGAAAAGTGAAGGAAAATGAATGAAATGGAGGGAAGGAAGGAAGAAAGAATTATGAGGAGAAAAAGAAGATCGGAGGAAAGGAAAAAGGAGGAAGAAAAAAATGAAAAAATTAGAACTATCAATATCAGCAGTGAACAACATAGTAAAATCATAAGATCAAAAACGTCGGTATGAAATTTGATGTTTGACTCCTCTCTCGAAAGACTCTAAATTGTAGGTAAAGTTGGGACCTACGCCATAGCTGTGTGACCGCGGTGTTCATCTCTGTCGCATTGGCCCTTGAGTCTGTGGTGGCCAGGAACCCATTACCTCGAGACACACTACTACAGTTTACCCTCCACAGTTTTCCCCATGTAGACTTCTCATTTACAGACCATCCCGACAGGCAAGATGAACAGCTGGGTGAGTTGCACGCCGACTGATAACCACTGCCTCACGTAAGCGCACAAACATACCTAATTTAACGCAAAGATGCCACAAAGACCTTATTAAACGTATAACTTGTAACAAAAATGCCACAAAAAATACTAAATATAATTCCAGAGGCGTTTCATCACTTCCCTCTTGAAAGGATTAAGTCGATGGCAGAAGGAAAGAGCTCACTGCAAAGGGTTCGATTATTTTCAGTCTTTAGTCTTGCTTCTCGGCTCTGGCAGGAAATGAACACTCGGAGAAGAAACTGAGACCCTTCCACGTAATATATTGGACGGCTATATTGGAGGGTTCTGTTTTTTTAAGGGAACAATGATTCCCCTTTCCACTTGTACTCATCCTTAATCTATTACCACAACAACATGAACTCAAACCAAGACAATGAATATAAGATGGGAGCGGTGAGTAGCGGGCTTTTTTTTTTCTTCACTCTTTTTGTTGCCCTTGAGCCGTCTCCTTTGATGTAAAAAAAAAAAAAAAAAAAAAGGTAGACAGAGAAAGGAGCGAAGAAGAGTGAACAATAATTTCCTCTTTCCATTTGCCTCTGAAGTTAATCTATTACCCAAAAACATGAAATTAAAACCACGTTGATCATAATGGAAGATAGACAGGGAAAGCAACGCATTATGACTCCTAAGTTTTTTCTTCGGTAAGCAATATAATTTCTTCCTTCCGTTTGATCATATGAAGTTAATATATTACCCAAAAACATGAAATTAAAACCACGTTGATCATAATGGAAGATAGACAGGGAAAGCAACGCATTATGACTCCTAAGTTTTTTTCTTCAGCAAGCGATATAACTTCCTCTTTCCAAATGCCTCTGAAGTTAATCTTTTACCCAAAAACATGAAATTAAAACCACGTTGATCATAATGGAAGATAGACAGGGAAAGCAACGCATTATGACTCCTAAGTTTTTTTCTTCGGTAAGCAATATAATTTCTTCCTTCCGTTTGAACATATGAAGTTAATATATTACTACAGCAATAAGGAATTTAATCAAGGTGAAAATAAACAAGGTAGACAGGGAGAGTAGTGAAGTATGATGCCTATTTTTCTCCTAAGCAAACAATTATATTCGGTCTTTCTTTTCCATTTGCATATGAAGAGAGAGAGAGAGAGAGAGAGAGAGAGAGTCACGTATTAAGATCCATAGGCTATTTTTTTCCTAAGTGAACTATTTTATTCCCTTATTTCTATTTGCATACAAAGTTGTTAATATATTACCAAAAACAACATGAAATTAAACCACGGTGATGATCCCTATATTTTTTCGTAGCAAGCATTTTCATTTTCTCTTTATTATTCACACAAAAAAGTTTATAACGTTGATCAAATTAAATGTCGGAAATAAACATGAAAATTAGACGGAAAATAACGAAGAATGTTCCCTTGTTTTCTTTTTCTTTTTTCAAGCGAACAACATAATTATTTCTTTCCATTATTTTGCCTCCAACGTTAAAATAGACATTACCAAAACAATATAAATCAAATCACGGTGATCAGTATAGAAAACAAGACATGGAGAGCAACGAATACCTTTTTTTTTTCTCTCTAGACAAACAACGCAAATAAATAACGTTAAAAATAAATATCGCAAATAAATAACGTTAAAATAAACATCACCAAAACAATATAAATCAAATCACGGTGATCAGTATAGAAAACAAGACATGGAGAGCAACGAACAATACCTATTTTATTCTCCAGACAAGCAACGCAAATAAATGACCATATCACATAATTACGTCAAGATCGGTTACAGGAAAGCCACAACGTTGATTTTCGAGTGGCCATTATTACCAACTGTTTTATCTTCAATATTTTCCCGGCTCGCCATACTCACATTGGTGTTGGGAGGCTCCCCGAAGGTGGTAATTCTGTTCTGCGACATTTTTTCGGGTTTACTGGAGACTCGACTACCGCTCAAAGGACTGACTGACGGGCTGCCTGTTGTTGGGGCGAGGGGGAAGGAGCCGCGGGTCACCGAGTACTCTTGTAGGGGTCGAGAGGCGTCCTCCTAACACTAAACCACTGCACACACTGAATGGGTAACGGAGGGGCGTAATTATTTATTTTTAGTCTGCGGACGGACGGTCATCATACGGCCCGCGCGGCATTCAAGGGATCAGTGTTTCGTGGGTCGCGTCTTCCTGACTCTAATAACGTAAAATATCATCAAACCAAACGATACAAAAAGAGATACGGGCAATAAAAGTCGCATAGAAGTCTCCGCTTGGTGATCAGTTTCCTATTTATTGTTATTCGCGACGCTGAGGCAAAAGAAGAAACAAAAATAGAGAGTGTGGCCGGGAGACGGGCGTGTGTGGTGGCCTGCTGTATGCTGGGCTCGGGTCCAATGACGCTAGACATCCTTCTCCCTTATTCCTTTTTTATACACAGATCTTTGTCCTCCCTCCCTCCCCCCCCAGCCTCACCAAGACCAACACCGGTTCCTTATTGATCTTCCGGCCAAGAGTAACTAAGGAAATACCGCCATGAAGACGAGATAACACAGGGACTTCATCATCTTCAATCATCTTCAGCCATAACGTCATCTTTACTCTCCGTCTTTGTCCTTCACCACAGCCATCACCACCTCCACCTCGTCATCACTCTAATCATCTTCAGCCATAATGTCATCTTTACCTCCGTCCTTTTCCCCCCACACAGCCATCACCTCCACCTCACCGTCACTCTCTCTCCTCTCAACGAATAACAAACTAACTCACCAGTCAGCCCCATGAGTACGATAACATAACACAAGGACTTCATCTTCATCATCTTTCAGCTAACGTCTTTACTCTCCTCCGTCTTTGTCCTTCACCACCACCACACCACCTCCACCACTCATCACTCTCCATCCTCAAGTGAATAACGAACTAACTCAGTCGCCAGTCCCATGAGATAACTCTTCAATCATCTTCAGCCATAACGTCATCTTTACTCTCCGTCTTTGTCCTTCACCACAGCCATCACCACCTCCACCTCGTCATCACTCTCCTCATAACTCAGTGAATAACGAACTAACTCACCGCCAGTCAGCCATGAATACGAGATAACACAAGGACTTAATTACCTTCAATCATCTTCAGCCATTACGTCTTCCTTCCCTCCGACCATCACCACCACTACCTTCTCATTAATCCCCTGACACTAATAACCAAGTAAATACAGAACATAGATACGGCATAACACACGGACTTCAATATCTTCAATCATTCTTCAGCCATTAGGTCTTCTTTTACACTCAATATTTGTCCTTCCCTCCACCTCCTCCACCTTCTCCTAACTCCCCCTGACACGAATAACCAAGTAAATAAATAACATGAATACGAGATAACACAGACTTCAACATCTTCAATCATCTTCAGCCATTAGGTCTTCTTTTACATTCAATCTTTGCCCTTCCACCATCTCCTCCATCTCCTCTTTACTCTCCCGTCCACAAATAGCTCAGTAAATAAATAACATGAACACGAGATAACACAGGCTTCAACACCTTCAATCATCTTCAGCCATTACGTCTTTTTACACTTCATCTTTGTCCTTCCCTCCGATCATCACCTCCACCTTCTCTTTACTCCCCCTGACACGAATAACCAAGTAAATAAATAACATGAACACGAGATAACACAGGCTTCAACACCTTCAATCATTCTTCAGCCATTAGGTTTTCTTTACACTCCATCTGTGTCCCTCCCTCCACCTCCTCCACCTTCTCCTTACTCCCCCTGACACGAATAACCAAATAAATAAATAACATGAACACGAGATAACACAGACTTCAACACCTTCAATCATCTTCAGCCATTACGCCTTCTTTACTCTTTAATCTTTGTCCTTCACTTCAAACAGCACCCCCACCACTCTTAT
The DNA here is from genome assembly GCF_024679095.1 of Eriocheir sinensis. Taxonomy (NCBI): domain Eukaryota; kingdom Metazoa; phylum Arthropoda; class Malacostraca; order Decapoda; family Varunidae; genus Eriocheir; species Eriocheir sinensis. The sequence goes on from NC_066526.1 coordinate 13,728,879, forward strand.
AAACTCTCCTGAACATAAATAACTCAGTAAATAAGGAACACACGGCCATTCTTCAGTCAACGCGAGACAAAACAGGTGAAGGAGAAGCTTTGTATTGCGTGACCTTATTTACACTTCTCTTTGTCGTTCCCTCCCACCTCCTCTTCCTCCTCATTACTCTCTCAGCCACGAATAACTCACTAAATAAAGGACTAACATACTGCAGTTATCCGTCAACATAAAACATACCGTGAAAGGAGCTGTGCATAACGTGGGCTTTCTTAACACTTCTCTTTGTGCTTCCCTCCCACCACCTCTTCCTCCTCATTACTCTCTCAGCCACGAATAACTCACTAAATAAACTAACAAACTGCTTTCATCCGTCAACGAGAAACAAAACCGTGAGACTGTGCATAACGTGGGCTTTCTTAACACTTCTCTTTGTGCTTCCCTCCCACCACCTCTTCCTCCGCCTCTAATAACACAGTAAATAACAAACTCCTTTCATCCGTCAACGAGAGACAAAAACCGTGAAAGAGGAGACTGTACATTACGGGGCTTTATTTACGCTTATCTTTGCCCTTCCTTCCCTGCAGCACCTCCACCACCTCCGCATTACTCTCTCAGCCCCTAATAACACAGTAAATAACAAACTCCTTTCATCCGTCAACGAGAGACAAAAACCGTGAGAGACTGTACATAACGGGACTTTATTTACACTCGTCTTCGTCCTTCCTTCCCATCTCCTCTTCCTCCGCATTACTCTCTCAGCTAATGTGAGACTGTACATAACGGGGCTTTATTTACGCTTATCTTTGCCCTTCCGTCCCTGCAGCACCTTCACCACCTCCGCATTACTCTCTCAACCTCTAATAACACAGTAAATAACAAACTCCTTCCATCCGTCAACGAGAGACAAAAACCGTGAGAGAGGAGACTGTACATTACGGGGCTTTATTTACGCTTATCTTTGCCCTTCCTTCCCTGCAGCACCTCCACCGCCTCATCACTCTAACGGCCACGAATAACTCAGTAAGGAAGGAACACACCGCCAGTCATCCGTCAAGGCGAGAGAAAGAAAGGGGAAAACAAGGGAAAGGTGTACATAACGTGGCCATATTTATA
>NC_066526.1:13732482-13892482 GCF_024679095.1 Eriocheir sinensis
TGTGTGTAAACAGGAACACAATGGGTCGTCTCAGCCGCAGCCCAGATGTAGTTCAACGACCCGTGTTTCCGACATATTGGCACCAGTCTTTCTTTCTTCCTCCCTCCATAGATCATATATACGGTAGGAAATAAATAGTTTGCTCCCAATACTCATGAAGATATTCGCTAAAATGGAGTTAACCTATTTTATTTGGCACCAGTCTTTCTTTCTTCCTCCCTCCATAGATCATAAGGTAGGAAAAAAATAGTTTGCTCCCAATACTTATGACCATGTTCGCTAAAATGGAGTTAACCTATTTTATTATCCACCGATTTTGTCTTCGCCCGTCTGCTTGTCTGTCTGCGTGTATCTCTGTCTGTAACCAAAATATAGCAGAGCGGATTAACACACTGTCACCAAATTCACACGAGACCGTCTGTTTGTCTGCCTGAGAGGGATTAACACCTGTCACCAAATTCACCACGAGACGTCTTTGTTTTTTGCCTAACGTATCGACCGTCTGTTTGTTTGCCTGCTTGTATGTCTGTCCGTTACCAAAATACAGCAGAGCGGATTAACACATTGTCACTAAATTCACACGAGAACATCCTCAGGTAAATATCTCAGGCTGGTTGGAGTTTGGGAAGAATCTGATGAAAAACGACTGAGTGATGGCGAGTGAATGATTAAGACTGAATGTATGACTCAAGGCGGTCTTACTGAAAAAACAAAAACAAAAAACGCTTCCTTTGTTTTGACGGCAGACTGGGGGAGGACCAAAAAAGATTCCCATAACGACCCAGTGATTTTCAGAGGTGGTCCGAACCCCTTTTCGATAAAATTCAATACCAAAAAAACTGATTGAATGAAAGAATGCGGCCCTTTTCATAATCAAATTTTGAGCAATATGGCGAGCGAGCGATACACATCATATGGAATACTGTTTTTTCATTATTCATATTACTGATACTAAAACCTGATCTCTGAAATGCACTGAAATATCTATGCCGTTGTATGTATGTTGTAAGTATTGATATATGTAAGTTGTTGGTGTGTATGAGTGTATGTGTGTCTGATAAGAAACGTTGGTCTTCGAAATGAACTGAAATATCTATGTTGTTGTATGTAGTACCTGTTTCTGCGTTTATCTTTCTTCCTTCTTATCCTCCTCTTCCTCTTCCTCTTCGAATTACACTATTAACACTACAATCTATGACCTCTTTCGTGTTATCTCTTAATTAACTGTACTATTATTATCATTTATTTATTGTTAGTACGTTGTGTGTATTAATGTGTGTAAGTTGTTGCTGCGTGTGTGTGTTTCTATTACAGCTAAGAAACGTTGGTCTGCGAAATGAACTAAAATATCTATGTTTTTCCTTGACGAGTGGCGGAGGTAAGTCTGGCTTCAGCGCCGCAAATATACATTCTATAAATACCAGTTTCTGTCTAGCTGATTGTTTACATCTAAGAATAATCTATCTTTGCAAAGCACTTTAAAACTGGTCTTTGCCCTACACATGGGTAGAGAAGGTGTTGATAACTTAAACGACAAGAACAACAGTATTTAGTCCCTCTCCTCGGATTGGGTTAGAGGCAAGACTGTCCTTCATATACTTGACAACGCTCGGCTTACAGAAACACTAATCACAATATCAGCCCTTACCTCCCTGCCCTGCCATACCATACCTTGCCCTGCGATAAGAACAACAGCGCTACGTCCCTCTCCTCGGTGTATTTTAGAGGCAAGACTGTCCTTCATATACTTGACAACGCTCAGGCTTACGGAATCACTACATAAGGAGACACGATATCGGCCATTACCTCCTTGCCCTGCGATAAGGACAAGATTATTATTCTCTTCTCGCTTTGCGTTGGAGGCAAGACTGTCATACATAAAATGGACTTCTCTCAGGCTTACAGAAACACTATAAGGAGACACGATATCAGCCCTTACCTCCTTGCCCTACCCTGCCCTGCCCTGCCCTGCCCTGCTCTCCCCTGCCCTACCCTGCCCTGCCTTCCCCTAGCCCTCCCTTGCCCTGCCCTGCTCTCCCCTGCCCTGCTTTGCCCTGCCCTCCCCTGCCAGCCCAGCCACCTGCTCACCTGCTCTGCCTCACGTGGCCAACCCTTCCCGGGGCCTGGGTTAGCAGCAGCAGCAGCAGCCCTCCCAGCCCAGGCCAGTCCCTCGCTGCATCATAACATTGGCTATACTCGGCGCGGAAGAGTCCGGCCCGGCCCCCTGCGTGGAGCTAAACCTGCTGTTGCTAGCGTAGGGATCCGTCCTTGTTACTGGCGATTGCACGGAGATGGTGATTCGACGGAGCTATTACCCCAATACTTTCATCTATATATCATGATTAAGACTGTTACAGGTATATGCAGGATAAATATTACCTGCTGTTGCTAACGAAGGGGTGATTGCACTGAGCTGTTACCTACAATATTTTTCTCTTTGTAATTTATCAAGACTGAGACAGGTATTTATATGCTGAATATTACCTGCTGTTGCTAACGAAGGGGTGATTGCACTGAGATGTTACCTATGATATTTTTCTCTTTGTTATTTATCAAGACTGAGACAGGTATTTTTATGCTGAATATTACCTGCTGTTGCTAACGAAGGGATGGCTGCACTGAGCTGTTACCTATGATACATTGCTCTGTAATTTATCAAGACTGAAACAGGTATTTTTATGCTGAATATTACCTGCTTTTGCTAGTGTAGGGATCCGTTTTTATTACTGGTGGCTGTACGGCGTTGTTACCCCCAGTACTCTCTATATAATCATGATTGAAACAGGTATGACGAATATTCTCTGCTGTTACCATAAGAGTCTCACCCCTACACAAGGACCCATAAGGATATAAGGAGGCTACGAGAGGCCAGTCACCCGAAACACTGCAGCTTCCGAGTCGGTTAATAAGGATAAAAAGAGGGTACGAGAGGCCAGTCACCCAAACACTGCAGCTTCTGAGTCGGTTAATAAGGATAAAAAGAGGGTACGAGAGGCCAGTCACCCAAACATTGCAGCTTCTGAGTCGGTTAATAAGGATAAAAAGAGGGTACGAGAGGCCAGTCACCCGAAACACTGCAGCTTCTGAGTCGGTTAATAAGGATAAAAAGAGGGTACGAGAGGCCAGTCAGCCCAAACATTGCAGCTTCTGAGTCGGTTAATAAGGATAAAAAGAGGGTACGAGAGGCCAGTCACCCAAACATTGCAGCTTCTGAGTCGGTTAATAAGGATAAAAAGAGGGTACGAGAGGCCAGTCACCCAAACATTGCAGCTTCTGAGTCGGTTAATAAGGATAAAAAGAGGGTACGAGAGGCCAGTCACCCAAACATTGCAGCTTCTGAGTCGGTTAATAAGGATAAAAAGAGGGTACGAGAGGCCAGTCACCCAAACACTGCAGCTTCTGAGTCGGTTAATAAGGATAAAAAGAGGGTACGAGAGGCCAGTCACCCAAACACTGCAGCTTCTGAGTCGGTTAATAAGGATAAAAGGAGGGTACGAGAGGCCAGTCAGCCCAAACATTGCAGCTTCTGAGTCGGTTAATAAGGATAAAAAGAGGGTACGAGAGGCCAGTCAGCCCAAACATTGCAGCTTCTGAGTCGGTTAATAAGGATAAAAAGAGGGTACGAGAGGCCAGTCACCCAAACACTGCAGCTTCTGAGTCGGTTAATAAGGATAAAAAGAGGGTACGAGAGGCCAGTCAGCCCAAACGTTGCAGCTTCTGAGTCGGTTAATACGGATAAAAAGAGGGTACGAGAGGCCAGTCAGCCCAAACATTGCAGCTTCTCAGAGCCATCTATTCACAATCTGTCCTCCACATCCATAAATTCATATCACCTTTCTCTAAAACGCTCCATCATATTTGCATTAACTAGACATCTACCGAATCTGTTCCCACTCAAGCCACACTTATCTCAGTCCTTCACACACGCCTCCAGATAAGTGGTCGTTTAGTAAAGTGGGACAGGCGCGTGGTGGTATACATAGGTCCATCATCGTCATCATCATCATCATCAGCAGCAGCAGCATACTCGTGGAAGCAGCAGTAATGAGAGCAGTTGCATTATGTTATTGTAGATACAGGAAAAGAGATGAAGGGAAGGAGAGGTCGGTAAGTATAATGTGACACGTTAGGACTTACTTTATTTATTTTTTTTTTTTTACAGCAGAGGAGTCAGTTCAAGGGCATAAAAAAAAGGAAACAAATGTGAAAAAAAAGCCCGCTACTCAAATCTTACCTATCTACCTATTTACCACTTAATTGGTAGGAGCAGTGAGTAGCGGGCTTTTTTTTATTATTGTTTCCTTCTTTTTTTCTTGCCCTTGAACTTTTTCCTCTATACTGATTGATAGTTTATTGTTGCAAGTAAACAACAAAGGAGAAGGGAGGAACATGCCATCCCAACCCCCAGGCAGTACAGAGTGTGATTATACAACTTAGGATACATGTGGAAGCTGTAAAAAAAAAAAAAAAACAGTATAGCCCCGACAGGAATCGAACCTGCGACACACGGTTCGTCAAGTAAACATCCGCTGCTCTGCCACTGAGCTACGAGGCACTGAATAAATGGGGGAAGTCATCCTTAGATAAGGGAAAGGTCGGAGCGATGCCCGCCTAATGCCCGGCTTTTAGTTTAGAAAATTACGTAACACTGAAAAGGAAGGTGTGTGAATAAGAAGAAGGGAGGAACGAGAGGAGGACCTAAGAAGTGATACAAAGCGTTACAGGTCAAAAGAAGAAGAAGAAGAAGGAAGGCTCTTATCACGCATGCCTTACCCGTCATAGGCACTCACTGGTTGGTATTAATAAAAGCCTTCGACTCTCATTTCAACTATTTTTAAAGGCCAAAATGGAGATTAACCGGGTTCCAGTGAGTGTTCTTTTAGGTTCATGGTACAGAAGAAGGGTCAGCCTACCACCAGGGCTATTAAACTACCCCTGGAAATGCCCACAACAACTACGAAAGCCTTGTAAAATGTGTGTGTGTGTTTGGGAGCTGAAATGTTTTAAGAATATGACCATATCTCTCTCTCTCTCTCTCTCTCTCTCTCTCTCTCTCTCTCTCTCTCTCTCTCTCTCTCTCTCTCTCTCTCTCTCTCTCTCTCTCTCTCTCTCTCTCTCTCTCTCTCTCTCTCTCTCTCTCTCTCTCTCTCTCTCTCTCTCTCTCTCTCTCTCTCTCTCTCTCTCTCTCTCTCTCTCTCTCTCTCTCTCTCTCTCTCTCTCTCTCTCTCTCTCTCTCTCTCTCTCTCTCTCTCTCTCTCTCTCTCTCTCTCTCTCTCTCTCTCTCTCTCTCTCTCTCTCTCTCTCTCTCCTATCACGTGAGCAACAGGAATAAACCATTCGTCCGTACAATAATTCTAAGCTATAAGACACAAGTAAACACGCTAATGTCCTCCGTCCCTTTAGAAGATGAATAATGCTTGGTAGACTCCATTATTTCTCATGCCAAGGGAGAGAAATGGGTGCCGGGACGAACCATGTGTGTGTGTGTGTGTGTGTGTGTGTGTGTGTGTGTGTGTGTGTGTTATCGATCAAAGAAGCGGTTTTACGCATCAACACACACGCAAAGAACCGCTGATTAGATTGTCCGAAACCTGAAAATACCGAATCGACAGCTGCGTCATTCTGTTAAGGGATCATTTTCTTAAACATTTCCATGCCCAAGCTCATATTTGACAAGGCTTTCCTAGGAGTCTTGAGTACTACAGGGGCAGCCTTATGACTGAATGGGAATGTGTATCGCGTTGATCTGCTGACTAATATTAAGGAAGCGATAAGGATTGGCGGCTGTGTCACTCCGTTTTCTTCTTTACCGATAAGGACACATACCAGAGACTAAAGATATATAATGAGAACAAATTTCGTCATTCCGTTCCTTAAGGTCATTCTCTTGTTCCGTTTTCTCTTATGAACTGAAAGGGAATGTGTATCGCGTTGATCTGCTGACTAAGATAAAAGAAGCGATAAGGATTGACGGATGTGTCACTCCGTTTTCTTCTTTACCGATAAGGACACATACCAGGGACTAAAGATATATTATGTGAACAAACTTCGTCGTTCCGTTCCTTAAGGTCATTCTCCTGTACCGTTTTCTTTTATGAACTGAAATGGAATGTTTATCGCGTTGATCTGCTGACTAAGATAAAACATAAGGATTGGCGGCTGAGTCACTCCGTTTTCTTCTTTACCGATAAGGACACATACCAGGGACTAAAGATATATAATGTGAACAAATTTCCACAACATAAATTAAACCACTTGCCAAAAAGGTCATCTAATTTGACTTACAAAGGAAAGCACTTGCCAAAAGAGTGATCTAAGTTGATTTATAAAGTTTAAAATCTTTCCTCTGTCCCGCCTTCCCTCGTTACCTGAATGGAGCTATATATAAAACACAGCCACGCCAAAACGTCACACCAATGAGCTAACTACGTCTTTGCCGCCACTGGTCTGTCTCCATCCATTAGTGACATTATTTTGGAGGCGCGGCATGGCAACAGCCCTCCCCGTCCATGGCTCACGTGCAACTGAACAGAGGCACGTGCGGCAGGTGGTATATGACTCTAATTTGTCCGCGACGCCATACATTTCACACGTCATTTCCGCTCCACGGCTGTTATGAAGGGAGATGGAGATAACACACCGCTGCTCTGTCCCGCCTATCCTCTGTGAACCCTGACCACGCGCACACACCACCCACGGCCTCAGGGGACAAGGAGACGCTACAACGTGAGCCTAATTGATCGTGGACGTCCATAACTCAAGTAGACGAGGGACAAAGAGACAGTAAAACGAGATGGTAAAATCCGTAGACTTTAAGAGCGAGACATTGTCGTGTGAGAAATTCCCGTGTGAGAAAGTCTATAGCATATGAGAGGTAAGTGTAAGGGAAAATATATCGTTTGCGAGAATCTTCAATAAGCAAGACTTTCGCGTGTGTGGAAAGCTGCCGTATAAGAGAATTTACCGCGTGCGAAAATCTGCCATATAGGAGAATTTACCGTATGCGAAAATCCACAACGATCTGAAACACTGCGTCCCGTTATCAGTGGAGGACTCTTTCAAAACTGCTTCCATGTAGAGGGCAGCGCTGTGTTTATCGTTCCTCTTATGTATGTATTGGTCCTTCTGTGAATCGGTCCTAATTATCGGTCTTATGTATTAGTTCTAGATATCGGTCCTATGTATCGGTCCTGTATATATCGGTTCTATGCATCGGTCCTATGTATCAGTCCCATGTATCGGTCCTGTGTATCGGCCCTAATTATCGATCCTATGTATCGGTCCTATATATCGGTTCTATGTATCGGTTCTATGTATCGGTCTCATAAATCGGTTCTATGTATCGGTCTCATAAATCGGTTCTACGTATCGGTCTCATAAATCGGTTCTACGTATCGGTCTCATAAATCGGTTCTATGTATCGGTCTCATAAATCGGTTCTATGAATCGGTCTCATAAATCGGTTCTATGTATCGGTCTCAAAAATCGGTTCTATGTATCGGTCTCATAAATCGGTTCTATGTATCGGTCTCATAAATCGGTTCTATGTATCGGTCTCATAAATCGGTTATATGTATCGGTCTCATAAATCGGTTCAATGTATCGGTCTCAAAAATCGGTTCTATGTATCGGTCTCATAAATCGGTTCTATGTATCGGTCTCATAAATCGATTCTATGTATCGGTTCTCCTATGCATCACTCCTATGCATCGGTCCTTTTATGCAGACGTCAGTATTGGATTTTTCTGCCCTTTATCTGAACCTACGTAGCAACTTAACTTCAATTAGAAAGTCTGAAAAGAGCAGCGGTACTCTCTCTATATAAATTTCTCCATTAGGTTTGTTTTGAAAGCCGCTCCGAGCATTCAGTTTCAAGGCCCCTTACTGAGAACACTCCACCCTAAACGATATAAATGGGAGCCAGGTGGAAGCATTCATGGTCTTCAGGTCTTCGGAAACACCTGAATCCTCTCAATGGTGTCTATATGCGAACACTCTGCCTCAAGGTCCGCCGCGATGAGTCTACGATGAGGTCATGCACATTATCAAAGCCAAGTCTCCTAAGTGAAAAAGCGCTTAAAACAGATGTAAACACACGCTAATGTCCCAAGTTCCTTTAGAAGATGAATAATCCTTGTTCATATCCATTATTACTCCTGCCAAGGGAAGGGGAACGCCTGCCAGAATCAACCGTGTGTGTGTGTGTGTGTGTGTGTGTGTGTGTGTGTGTGTGTGTGTGTGTGTGTGTCTTTGAAATTCTCCTTTCGTTTCACTTAATCACTTCCGACAACCTTGTGTGCTCTCTCTCTCTCTCTCTCTCTCTCTCTCTCTCTCTCTCTCTCTCTCTCTCTCTCTCTCTCTCTCTCTCTCTCTCTCTCTCTCTCTCTCTCTCTCTCTCTCTCTCTCTCTCTCTCTCTCTCTCTCTCTCTCTCTCTCTCTCTCTCTCTCTCTCTCTCTCTCTCTCTCTCTCTCTCTCTCTCTCTCTCTCTCTCTCTCTCTCTCTCTCTCTCTCTCTCTCTCTCTCTCTCTCTCTCTCTCTCTCTCTCTCTTATGATGATGATGGTAATAAACACACACACACACACACACACACACACACACACACACACACACACTACCGCTCCGGTAGCTCAATCGGCTAGAGCGCCGCGCTGCAAGGCTTCACGGCCAAACAGGCTGCGGTTCTAGCCCCGCTCAGGCCGGATTCTTTCCGTTGACTGGGAGTGGTTACTGTCCACCCTTGAGTAAGGGGGATGGGGTGTGTGGTGTGTGAGGTCCTGGCAGTAACCAGAGATCGATGATAATGAGCATGCACTTGTTCGTGTCGGGAGGGTACCTGCTGACGAAAGCGAGTCCAACTCGTGATCAGGCCGCGGTGAATTACACACACACACACACACACACACACACACACACACACACACACAACCTTGGGACAAACATCCTCAAACTTACATACACACGGAAGAAGTTCATCAGTGTCAAAAGAAAAAAAACGAGGAGGAGGAGGAGGAGGAGAGGAAAGAGATGAATGGACGGAGGGAGGGAGGGAGGGAGGGAGGAAAGGTGGAGAGAGGACGTGGACGTGGAGAAGGAGGAGGAGGAGGAGGATGCAAAAGAAGAAGAAGAAGAGGGCGAAGAAGATCACTGACATCATCATCATCATCATCATTATGAACAACAACAACAACAACAACAACAACAGATAAAAAGAGAAAGTGAAAGATGACAGGAGAAGGAGGAGGAGGAGGAAGAAGAGGAGGAGAAGGAGGAGTAGGATAAAGGAAAGTTTGAAAAAAAAAAGATAAAGAAGAGGAAGAGAGAGAGAGAGGTGGGGAGGGAGGGGGAGGAAGTGACAGCCATATAACATTTTCTGAAGCATATTAATGGTCCCGGACATTGCTATCTCTCGTCGACGTAAAATGTGTGTGTGAACGGCCAGCTCCTTGACGTCAGAGTCCGTACTGCCGCTAACTTTGGATGAGAGCGATGAATTCCTACGTCACCTTTAAGAGCTCGCTGCCAGTCTTTTCTGCTTTGAATAGGGGAAAACGACCTTATATGACCTCATTTTCATTTTTTTTTTCTTTTTACAGCAAAGGAGACAGTTCAAGGGCACACAAAAAGCAAACATTAATAAAAAAAAAGCCCGCTACTCACTGCTCCTAAAAAGAATCCAAAGAGGTGGCCGAAAGATAGGTCAGTTTCGCTATGCCATTAACTTTGTATGAGAGCGATGAATTTCTACTAGTCGTCTTTAAGAGCTCGCTGCCAATCACACTGTGCCGACTCTGGGCCACGACAACCCGGCGACCTTTATTAGAGTCCGTATTCCAAGCTCTTCCTTACTAAAATCGTATTCTCAGACGCTTCGACCCCTCACATAAACTCTGATGAAAGGCTGAAAAGTAGGTCAATCGGGTTCTAACGAGTATTTTTTTCACGTTCATGGTACAGAGGAAGGGCCATACTATAACACAGGGGTCATAAAGCTACCTTTGGAAATGCCCGGTACTCCAACGAAAGCCTTGTCAAATATTTATGCTCGGGCGACGAATTGTTTAAAAATATGAGCCTAAAAGTTGTTAATAGGAACTCAAAACCCAACCAATAAACTGTTTTTCACCTTCGTTTAATTGCACATGGATCATTGCCCACTACTTTTCTCTTGGTCTGTTTGTGGTATATTTCTGATAAAAGAGAAGATCTATATGCTGGATGTGACCAATAATCAATTAAAAGTTATTCATAGAAAACTCGTATGGAACTGGGTGACTGATATTACTGGAACCGATGTAGATAGGGAAGAAGAGGTATGTGTTTAGATAGAAAAATAATATGTTGAAGGGAGCCATCAATCCGTAAAAATTGTTCATATAAAGCTCGTATAGGGAACGGGGCCTGGCTGACTATATTATCGGAATTGATGGTAGAAAATGAAGAAGAGATAGAAAAAAGATAGAAAGTTAACAAATTGGAGGAGCCATCAATCCGTAAAAGTTGTTCATATAAAGCTCGTATAGGGAAAGGGGCCTGGCTGACTATATTGCTGCGATTGATAGTAGAATTAGTTGATGAGGTAGGAAAAGATAAAAAATTACACGGTCATATTTATCGGTTCTGTGTATCGGTCCTATGTATCGGTTTTATGTATCGGTTCTATGTATCGGTCTTATAAATCGGTTCTATGTATCGGTCCTATATATCGGTTTTATGTGTCGGTTCTATGTATCGGTCCTATAAATCGGTTCTATGTATCGGTCCTATGTATCGGTTTTATGTATCGGTTCTATGTATCGGTCCTATAAATCTGTTCTATGTATCGGTTTTATGTATCGGTTCTATGTATCGGTCTTATAAATCGGGCCTTCTATGCATCGGTCCTTGTATGTCGACGATAGTACTAGATATTTCTGCCCTATGTCTGAACCTCCGTAGCGACTGAACTTCAATTAGAAAGTTTGAAAAGTGCAGCGCTACTCTCTACGCAAATTTCTCCACAAGGTTTGTTTTGACTTTTGATAGCCGCCCCGAGCATTCAGTCTCAAGGCCCCTCACTGAGAACACTCCGTCCCTACTCTAAACGATATAAATGGGAGCCAGGTGGAGACATTCATGGTGAAGTAGCATTAATCTGTAAAAGCAGTTGATGAAACGCTTGCAAGAAACTGGAACTGATGTCAAGGAAATAGCCAAGGCAGAATATTAATAAGGTGAAGGTAGCCATTAACCTGTAAAATCGGCTCCCAGAGAGTTTGTAGGGAACGGAATCTGGCTGGTATTATTAGAACTGATTTTATACGTGCTAGCCTATAGCGCCAGTAGGCTTTCTTGAAGGGCCTGGATGGTAGTCAGACCCAGCCCGTCATGGCGCAGGCAAGTGTTTTATAGTGGCGCCATCTTTTCTTGGCTCATGCTGCCCCCCGGAGCTCGTTCTTGATTCACTTGGACGGTTTCCTCTAGAGTCCGGGTTGATGGGTGGTCTTCAGGACAGCATGTGGGTAGTCTTAGGCAACTCGGCGGTGACTGAAAAATCCCAGGTGGTAGCGTGGGGATTCGATCCCGCGTCGTCCATCACGCGGTGAATACGGGGCCCGCACGCTAACCACTCAGCCGCCAACCCGTAAAAGCCATCAACCCGTGAAAGTGGTTTATAGGAATATCGTTGGGGACGGGGCTGCCGGAATGATAATTGGAACTGATGTCAAGGGAGCAGCCAAGGACGGGAGAGCTTGTAAGAGGGGGATAAAATCTTATGTATGTTTTATGTATACCTAGAGTTCGTTCCAGCTGAGAAGGCACAATTCTGCTTTGGATAAGTCAAGCAAGAGACCTTTTAAGAGATTGTTGCCGTAAATGATAATCTGAGTCGTAAACACAATACTCTCTCTCTCTCTCTCTCTCTCTCTCTCTCTCTCTCTCTCTCTCTCTCTCTCTCTCTCTCTCTCTCTCTCTCTCTCTCTCTCTCTCTCTCTCTCTCTCTCTCTCTCTCTCTCTCTCTCTCTCTCTCTCTCTCTCTCTCTCTCTCTCTCTCTCTCTCTCTCTCTCTCTCTCTCTCTCTCTCTCTCTCTCTCTCTCTCTCTCTCTCTCTCTCTCTCTCTCTCTCTCTCTCTCTCTCTCTCTCTCTCTCTCTCTCTCTCTCTCTCTCTCTCTCTCTCTCTCTCACTCACACACACACACACACACACACACACACACCTCATTACCACGCCCCACTTTAGAGATGAGGCGCTCTAATATACGAGAACCCTTCCGCCTCGTGCCTGATCTTCCTGGTGGCTGTGATTACACCACCGCCGGCTGCCTCGCTCGCTTTAGAGGGTCTATCTTTCACAACTTTGCTCGTTAGGATAAAATATGACTGGTTTTATGGGGGATGCGCTGCCTTTGTCTGTCTGTAGGTCTATATTTGCTTGTCTATGTCTGTTTGTCTCATTCATTAGCATTATCTTTATTACATCCCAGGAGCTTATCTACCCACTCAAAGCTTGACTTTTCTAACACCCACAGTCGTTAAGTTTCGTTTGGGTGCCTATAGACACAGATCTCAGTTCACAAGACGTTTCATGAGGACAGTAAAGAATAATGTTCCCCAAACAGCTCTGACGCATAGTTTAAGAACATAAGAACTTAAGAACGTAAGGAGTCTGCAAGAGGCCGGTTGGTCTATACAAGGCAGCTCCTGTACACTCAGCCCCACCTTGCCTCACCTGCCATGGCTTTATCTAACCTCTTCTTGAATGTATGTATGGTATTGGCACCCACAACATGGCTCCCAAGCCTGTTCCATTTGTCCACCACTCTACTGGTGAACCTATTCTTGCCTATGTCTGTGTTGAATCTGAATTTGTCTAACTTAAAACCAATGTTACTCGTCCTACCTGGCTATTTTACTATCAAAATCTTATTAACATCCCCTTTATTAAAGCCCTTCATCCATTTATAGACTTCGATCAAGTCTCCTCGCAACCTTCGCATGCATAGAGACATAGAGCCGATTTCAGTCCAACGCAGTGGCTTTGTAATCGCCCTAACAAACTACTTAATCTTATACACTCCACGATGGTCAGCTTCTCGACGCAGTCAGTACCAGACACATAAGAGCTGCCCCGCATATAGTTTCCTCAAATTTACTAACTTAAATATGAACACAAAACGCTATACACAAGGAATTTTCGTAGTCTTCGGTATTGGTTTGGAGGCTTACTAACCCACCACGGCGAACTGGGAAAGTGGCCCAAAGAACAGGAAAATTTGGCAAACTTCATCACAGTCGCCATGTTGTTACCGAAAGAGCCGCGCGAAATTCAAACTGGCGCTGATTCTATAGTCTTTTTTTTTTTTTGTACTCTAGGTATTTCTCCAAGATCCTAACCATACCTAGAGCCTAAAATAAACACTCTTCTATCAACGTCCATTTGAATTCCGCACGGGTCTTTTGGTAATAGCTTGGCGCTGGTGATCTCGTTGGGCAAAGTCTCCTGTTCTATGGCTGCGACACTCACCCAGCACGGTTACCAGATTATCGTACTCGGAGCCGCGTATTTACCGGTTTCTGGCCCATAACTGTTGCCAAGAAGTACCAATAATTAACCATTTAGACGATAACCATATATGAAGGCAGTTATTTGGGTGATGAAAGCAGTTTTTGGGTTGGAAATTGGCAAACATAAGAGGCAGAGTACGACAATCTTGCATCGTTGACACCCAGCGGCCTCTTCCATGCAGCTGGGAGCGCGGGTACTTACTGGGCTCCTGTGCTTGTGGTGACAGAGCGTGCTGGAAACTTATAATAAACCAAAAGAGAGAAGCATAATCTAGTCTAGCATTAAGTCTGTGATACACGGGGGATATTAAGAAAAATACATAATTAAAAATGAGTACCAGGCAAAAAATCAGTGCCTGGGGTTAAAACCTTTGGAAAATCATCTTAGTCTAATTCAAAACTGTGCAGTGTGTGATTTGCTTAGAAACAAACACACGTGGGATGAAAACAAATGCATCCTATACCAAGAAATATTAGTCAAAAATTCAGTGCATGGGATAAAAAACAGTTAAAAAATCGACTATTCTATACTGACAAAAAAAGACATAGCTCTAGACAAAAAAAGTGCTTGACAAATTTCAGCACATGGTGTAAAAACACTTCAAAAATCAACCTACTTTCTCTAAAAAAGTAAAATATAAGGTGCGTATTAAGAGCAACCAAACACAGCAAGCATAGGACGGAGGCATTGACAAGACACAAGAAATTCACGAGGTGTATATAAGGTGGAAGTGATAGCAGGGGCACGTCTCAAGAGCAACAAAAGGTGGCGTGAACCGAGCAGAGGGTAGGGGGAAGAGAGGATCCACGTGGTATATATGGTTAAGAGGTGAAGCATAAGGAATCAACAGAGTAAAAGAAAGAGGTATTGGCAATATATAAGGAATCCACAAGGTATAAGAGAGAGGTATCAACTAGACAAGGAATCCACACGGTATAATGAAAAGGTATTAAGACAAGAAATCCACAAGGTATAAGGAGGAGGAATTAATATATAAGAAATCCAAAAAGGTAGAAGGGGAGGATATTAAAAAGACACAAGGAATCCACAAGGTATGAGGAGGGGGAATTAATATATAAGGAATGCAAAAGGTGGAAGGGGAGGATATCAACAAGGCATTACGAACCCACAAGGTATAAGGAAGAGGTATTAAGACAAGGAATCCACAAGGTATAAGAGAGAGGTATCAACATCAACAAGACATTACGAACCCACAAGGTATAAGGAAGATGTATTAAGACAAGGAATCCACAAGGTATAAGGGAGAGGTATCAACAAGACATAGAATTAGCAAGATAAAAGGAGGAGGACGTGGAATTAACAAAGGGCAAGGGTATAAGGGAGAGGAATCAAGATATAACGAACCAACAATACACAAGGAAGAACTATTAACAAGACAAGGACTCGACAAGGTATACGGCACATGCATCAACAAGGAGACATCTCTAGGGCAACAAAGGGCAGCGTGAGGCAAACCAAGGGTGTGGAGGCATGAACAGGGCACGTTATAAAACAGAGGCGGTACTCACGTGTGGCTTGCTAGCCTTGTAGAACTCCTCATTGCGGGTCACCTTCGTCACCTTGTGGGACACCGTTCTTTGCGTGATCTCCAACTCCATTGTGGTTGGACTTTACTTATGGACTTAACAGAGGAGAATAGACCCTTGTGAGGCTTTCAGTTCACTCGTTCCTCTAATACCTTGATGGACTTTGCAGAGGAGAGAATAATAAGGCTTTCAGTTCACTCTCAAGGTTCCTCTAAAGCCTCGATGGACTTTATGGAGGAGGAAACTCTTTATGATGCTTTCAGTTCACTCTCTGTCCCTCTAAAGCCACGGGGACTTTATAGAGAGCAGCTCGTTACGGGACTTCACCTGGGGCGCGTTAGGAGGCAACCTGCAAAGACCGGCGTTGAGTGGGTGTGTCCCTGGGCCGGCGACGACTGTGCGCATGGTGGTGTGGGCCTCATTGTGTGTGTGTGTGTGTGTGTGTGTGTGTGTGTTCTGTTCTGAAATGAAGTGTTGTCTATGTGTTATTCAGCCATGGAAGCAGCCCAGCACGGATGTATGGCTGTATTGAACTGTTTTAAGTGTATGTAGATGTGAATGTACCTTCGGAGCTATCTTCTTCTCATCGGCAGCTCCTACGAGAGTTGACTTTTTAGTGATCTTCCCTTAGTTTTGTGTTTCCTTTCATTTACTTTCCTTTGTTTTCCAGATCCAGATGCCGAATGCTGAGGCCGTCTTGTCTACGAGGCGCACGAGTGTCAGGATGCTGTAAGCCGGCATTAAAACCCTCAAGCTCAAATTTTCTAGCTTAGCCTTCCCGCCATGCCCCACATCCGTATGCCGAATGCTAAGGCCGTCTTGTCTATGTCGCGCACGAGTATCAGGATGATGTACTACGTCGGCATTGTTACCCTCAAGCTCGGATTTTCTAGTGTAGCCTTCCCGCCGAGCCGTAAGTAAATGCTTCCAAGATTGTGTTGTATGAAATGAAGACCACAAAACAGACACGATTCTTTTGCTTCTTTTTTTTTTTACATCAAAGGATACGGCACAAGGGCAACAAAAAGAGTACAAAAAAAGCCCGCTACTCGCCGCTCCCGCAAAAGTAAAAAGTAAAGAGTAGCCAACGGGTTAACTGACGCAGAAAAAAAATTACATTACTTCTCATGCTTCGACTCAGTAACGCGCCGAAAAAGTGTGTTGTCAAGCCTGTGTTACTATAGTCAAACCATTTCAAATAGTCCGTTTGGGCGTTCGGTTCCACGGGTCCTTTCCTCCCCTCTGCTCTGCCACACAGTCCTAACACCTGTCCCTTCCTCTCATATGTTATCTATAGGTAACATATGAGAGGAAAAAATGGATATTGGGAAAGTGTGGCTGAGCGGAGGGGAGGAAAGGACCCGCGGAATCGAACGCTCAAACGGACTATTTGAAATGGTTTGACTATATTATGAAGGGACAATAAAACACGTGTTCCTTGTTTACACTCTCCGACACGCTCCCGGCACGGCATGACGCGCTGCACCACGACACGACGGCACGCGGATACATGACGCTGAGGAAGATCATTTAGGCCTATTTTCTCGATACACAAATGCCAGTGTTAAAAAATATTACTTGTCTTTAATTTCTTGCAATGAACGATAGCATTATTTACCTTACTTTATCGGGACACAAATGCCAGTGTTAAAAAATGTTACTTATCTTTAATTTCTCGCAATGAAAGATAGCATTATTTGCCTTACTTTCTCGAGACACAAATGCCAGTGTTAAAAAATGTTACTTATCTTTAAATTCTCGCAATGAAAGATAGCATTATTTACCTTACTTTCTCGAGACACAAATGCCAGTGTTAAAAAATGTTACTTATCTTTAAATTCTCGCAATGAAAGATAGCATTATTTGACTTACTTTCTCGAGATGTGCATGATGAAAATATTAAAAAAAAACAGTTTAGTAATTAAAAAAAAAACACTATCTACCTTTACTTTCTTCATACGTGAGCACGACTAGTGAAGTACCTATTATTTACCTTGACTTTTTTAGTAATGGCAAACATGAAAAGTAGACATTATTTAGCTTTACTTCCTTGAGATATGGATGCATTTATTTTCTTAGGGTAACAACGTGAAATTAATTATCAAGAAGCGACACCGCACTGTTTTTTATGTGCATGTCTTGCCTCCATATTCTTTCAGGGGTACGAGATTATTTGTGGAACACCAACAATGGAGGAGGAGGAGTTGAGGAGGGCGTTGTGGAGGTCAAGGAGGAGGTTGTCGATGTAAGGAGGAGGAAGAAGAGGTGGAGAAGTAGGAGTAGAGGTTGAGGAAGAGGAGGTGACGGAGTTCGAGGATAAGATTGTAAAGGTCGAGGAGGAGGCTGAGGAGGTTGAGGAGGAGGTCGTAGAGGTAGCGTCCCTGACACAAGATGGCGGCGAAGACTCGGCACACCCATTGGCTAATATCTCAGGGCAGTGTCGCCTCTTGGTGTTGACCTCCATGGAAGTCACTTTATTTATTCTCGCTCTCTAGATCAGCGGTCCACAACCTCTTCTATGCCCCGCACCCCGAGGAAGTTTTGTATCACTCTTCGCACTCCAACAAAAGTAACATCACAGTTGAAGATGAAGTCTTCTAATTTCAGATTTTTTTTACCTCAAAGTGAACCACGTACAACCGTGCGGTGAACAAATTGAACAGTTAAGGGTAAGCATTTGGCTCAGTGCATAAAATGCAAATATGAATTAATTATCAGATTCAAATTCATTCTGAGAAAATGTAAACTGATATCAATCTCCACAGAAAACTCTTTGCCGCACTCCCTGAAATTCCATCTTGCACCCCCGGGGTGCGGGCACCCCAGATTGGGAAAACCTATTCTAGAGACGTAAACGCTAAAAATTAGAAGAAAAAAATAACCCAAACTCCCTTGAAAAGTGAGTGCAAGTGTTGAAACATTATTTACTCTGTTACTTTCTTAGGATATAAATGCCAGCAACATAAACAAAGACGAAATAATGCGCTGCAACAATGAAAATCAATAATAATCTAGAAACATTATTTATGGTTACGAATGCCCATGATAGAAAAAAAAGACAGCCGCGCCGAATCTATATGACCAGAGCATAGAGTACACAAAATACATGCAGCTCTTATGTACACTTTTATTTTATTATTTATTTTAAAATGTATTTTATATATCATTTGTTTAACTTACTCTTTCTCCCTGAAAATTAGTCAAATGTTTTCATATACGCAGGTTCTAAATATATTTAGGAAAACAAATTCATGAAGAACAAGAAAATGAAGAACAAGAATATGAAACAAAAGAAGAAGAAGAAGAAGAAAAAGAAGAAAAGAAGAAGAAGAAGAAGAAGAAGAAGAAGAAGAAGAAGAAGAAAACGAAGAAAACGAAGAAAGTAGGAAAAACGTTGAGAAGGGCAAGTAAGGAGACAAGGACAGGGCAAAAAAAAGAGGTGAACTTGTGCCAAATGACGAAATGTGGAGGTGGTGATGTAGAGGAGGAGGAGGAGGGGGAAGAGGAGGAGGAGGAGGAGGAGGAGGAGGAAGAGGAGGAGGAGGAAGAGGAGTGAGGTAGTTGGAAAAGATAGGAGAAGGAGGATACTAACAGGGTGACGACAACGACGAGGAGGAGGAGGAGGAGGAGGAGGAAGAGGAGGAGGAGGAAGAGGAGGAGGAGGAGGAGGAGGAGGAGGAGGAGGAGGAGGAGGAGGAGGAGGAGGAGGAGATCAAGATAGAACGAGATGAAGGAAGAAAACAAAGGAAGAAAAGGAGAGGATAAAGAAGAAAGAAAGAGGAAGAAAGCACAGGACAAGAAAATAAGTCGAATACATTGTCTTCAAATTATCTCGGCAAACAGGCTCCTCCCCTTCCCCAGTCAGGACCCGTCATTGGCCAGTTCAAAAGCAAGCACCGCCCCCTCATGATCTCAGGTTGCATGTGATTGGCGGAAGGTAAGAAAAGTTAAATCTTACTGGTGGAGGCTGATGTGAGCGTGAGAGGAGCTTCATCATTGGCTTATCCACAAGCTAATCTCAAGCTGTATGTGACTGGTGGAAGTTTTTAAGGGCAAAGACAAAGGAAAAAAATGCCCGCTAAGACAAAAAAAAACAGCTAAGAAAGTGGTAAAGGTTGGCTCTTATTGGGGTGGGCGGGGCAAATTTACAAGTTTAACATGAGCAAAGTGGACTGGTGGAAGCTGATTTACATAGATTTACATATATATTCAGACCACACAGACCCTATGATCCAGACTAGGTGGTCTGTCCTTAAATCTAAGTGAAATTATATTAATCAAGTGGGGCCAAAACATTGAATTTCTACTCTAGTACTTGAAGGAAGTGTCCGTCGAGCTTGTTTTTAAAAGAGCCAGTCGTGTTGCACTGGACCACTGAAGGCGGGAGGTTATTCCATTCTCGCATTACAACGTTGGTGAAGAAAAGTTTGGTGCAGTCTGAATTTACTTGTTTACGTTCAAGCTTTGAGAATGGTGAAATCTTGTTGGTGGATAATGAGCTAGTGTTTGTTGGCCCTGTTTGCAAGGTTAACGTAATAACACAGATTAATGCTGGGGACGGTGAAACTCCATCGGTGGATGTTGGACTGGCGAGGGCGGGGCCTATTTGCCAAGGTTACGTGAAGGAAGTAAAATTATGCAGACAAATACCCAAGTGGACTGCCTTTAATTCAACACAATGGACCAAGGACGCACAAGGGTCATACACAACTATCCTTGAGCACTGGTGGACAAATCTGTGAAGAGGCAAGTAACATCTTTCAACATCTCAACACAGGACAGTGCCGGAAACAATGACGCTGAAACAAGACTGAACAAGGTTGTGGAGTAGCATATTAGTCGGTGTCGAACTGGTGCCACAAACAAAAACAAAAAAGCATCGATTCATCTGACTCTTTAACTTGTTGCGACTCGGTAAACCCTCAACTCTCTCATCACCATTCCGTCCTTTACTTCTCTCTCCACCTTCCTCTCTCTCTCCCTCTCTCCCCCTCCACTCTCCTCCTACCCAGAGAAGAGGATATACCGAGTCACAATGGGTCGTATTATAAGACATTTCGCAGCCCAAGGACACCTATTTGACAAGGCTTTCGTAGCGGTTGTGAGCATTTCCAGGGGTAGTTTTATGACCCTGGTGGTAGTGTGACCCTTCCTCTGTACCGTGAACCTGAAGAAACACTCATTAGAATCCGACTGACCCCCTCATTGATCTTTAGAAATAGCTGATGTAAGAAGCGCATGTCTTATAATACCAGCCAAGGAGTCTCCAAGTTAGGTAGATCGATAGCATTTTTTTTCGGCAACTGTACAGACTGACAAACATCTGTGAGGAGGCAACATCTTACCCAACACATTGCAATCCCATAGACAAGAGATGGACATGCAGGGAAGCGTCACTGATTTGTTACACGAAAAAAGCCATTAATGTCACGTTAATCCACGAAAACAGACTCAAGTGGCACAGTCATGGGTAGGAAAGCGACTCTTGGAACACAAAGATCACAAGCAAAGAAAAATTAAGTCGTTGATGTAATAGAAACGAAACGATGAAAAGTAGGGAGCACAGTGCGAGTGGGAAAGAGAAAAATAACTAAAATGTGTTCTGGGGGCAGTCAGGTGTAGGAAAGCGATTCAAGGAACACAGCTGCACATATGGAAAGGAAGTAGCGTTGTGCGAATGCGAAAGGAGAGAAAGAAAAAATGATAATGCCTTCGCCAGTAAAAAAGAAAACTTCAGAGCGAGAAAAAACGCAAAGCAAGAAATAAAGTTGCCCCGGAGTTCCACCTTCTGGGAACCAAACAATAATGAGAGCACAGCGTCTTGCCAGAGGGAAGGGCGAAAATAAAAATCGATGAAGCTTTCGCCTGAAAAAAAATAATAGTTTCAAGAGCAAGAAAAATCGCGGGGAAAAAACGCGAAGCAAAAAATTCAAAGTAGCAGAGAAATGGCATGTTCGGCGCCACAGCTGCCGCAGAGGACCGAAAGAGAAAAAAAGTGCAGAAAATCAGTTCATAGGCTGCCGAAGTGAGGAGGAGCCGAAGAAGTAAACAAAGGGAGCGAGCGAACTGTAAAAAATAAATGAATAATAAAAAATAGTAATGATGATAATAATAATAATAAAAATAATGATAATAATAATAATAATAACAATAACCATAGCGTATGCATGAGCGAGCCGGCGACAATAAAAGTTAAAGTCTTTCAGAGCAGCCAGTACAGCAGCTTGAAGCCAAAATCAAAGACTGAAGAATAAAAATAAAAATAAGCTGCACGCCCGACGTACCTTTGTGGTTTTCATCTTTGTTATTGTGACTGTGTGAGTACGTCGACTGTCCTCTACGTACGATAACATGTTACGCGCCACGGAACTATACGTGTGTGTGTGTCAGGAGCTGCTCTTGCGGCGACACTGTGCTCTCTCACTCTCTGTCTCTGTCTCGAGGACCTTAGTAAAGATTCATTTTGTGGGTTTTCTCTCAACAAGCGACACTGTTGATGGTCTTGACTGTGTGTGTGTGTGAGTAGCTGTTCTTTGGGTCTGTAAGTCCACGTCAGTGTTGGGTTAGGAGGATAAACTGTTTCACTGTGTCTCTCCACTTTGTGTACCCAGAATATGGAAGCTGAACTCAAGTCGGGAACTTCACTAGCCAACGTCTTCTGTCTAAGTCTGCAAACATTTACAAAGAAACTACAAAGTCAAGTGCTTGTTGAAAGAATTAGAAATGTAAAGTGCTAGAAAATCTAGTTTACAGACGAACTGCACATCACAAATGTTACATTGAAATCAGTTTTAAAGACGAACGCTTCTAGTCACGCACCAATCCACCCGTCACTCTACTTCAAAGGTCGCGGAGTGACTTGCTACGTGACTCGAACCGTGACGAAGTGCGAGAGCGATACGAAGATTGCTGGTCGCGCGAGTGGGCGGAGTAAGTGGCGCGTGTCCACACAAAGCAGCCTCCGCCCTCCAACCCTGACCCGCGGCTGGCACTCGACTGCTCCGCGTGCCTCGCCGCGCCTCCTCAGCTGTTCGTGGTATTTAGGGAAGGATACACGCCCGTGGAACAGCGGCGTTGCTACAGGTCTGTAAAGGTCATGGGGGCAAGTTATCTGTGGGGGGACCCGTGCCCATTCAAGTTGTCGGACTACATTGTATTGTTTTCTTTTGTGAGGGGCGATATGGACTAATTTTTCATTGGGGGTTTGAGCCCCCGCGGTTACCACACTGCCGGGATAGGCACTGCTACTCGCCCCATTATACTGACTATGAAGAGATAAACCTCTAGTTTGTCTTTGGTGCATAAACACATTTGGAGCATTGCCTGGCCGTGTTTTTTTCAAGTTGAAATAATGAATAACCTTCTAATTCTTACTCCCTCAGACTCGTACCGCCGGCTATCGTTACGACCAAATGAAGCTGCCAATAATCTTTTCAGTACCAAGACAACCTGAGGAGGCTATGACAGTCGTCTGGCCGTATACATGATGCCTGCAGGAGGAGACAGAACACTGACAGAGAGTCGGAACCAGTCGATGGTTTAGAGGGGATCCTCGGGGCTCCAAAGTTATCCACTGGACGGGGATCATTACTCATACAGTATTATCCAATTTGCCATATTGTCTGCCATTTAATTCATTTCGGAATTTCAAATGAAGAACCTCAACGGGGCCCAAACTTTTCTATGGGGGGACAAGACCCCCCTGGCGCCCCTCTTAACTCCGTCACCGGAAACAGCATGAGAACAGAACGTAGGGAAAGGAACAGGAAAGATGGACCGCAAGGAACAAGAACGCAAGATGAGCGGGAGGGAGGAGGCCAGACAAAAGAGTCACAATGCGCAGCCTGGACACACACAGTTCCTCAGGGCAGTACGGTAGGTAGGTAGAGGAAAGCGCAATATTAAACTACCATGCCATACTGTTGTTATTATACTCCCTACGCGTACATACTCATTCTCAGGTATGAAAAATGGCACAAAAATGGCGGATGGCGGAAGCTTTCGTACTTGTAAGAAAAATGCACAAAAAATGGCGAGCGGCGGACACTGTAAACATGTAAAAGAAATGTACAATGTGGCGGCTGAAGCTTGTAAAAATGTTATATAAGGAGCAATTAAAATGGCAGCGAATGAAGCTTTCGAAATACAAAAAGCCAAAAAATTTGCTTTAAAAGTGCAATTCAACATTTTTTTACATGTCGCTATTTCAACAAATCACATCAAAAGCGATTTAAGAAACGTAGCAAAGATATAAAAAGAATGTGTGTAGGAGAAGGAGGAGAAGATGGAGAAGAAAAAGAGGAGGAGGAGCAGGAGGAGGAAAAGGAGGAGGAAAAAAAACACGAGAAGGAAAAAAAAATGAAGGTACGGTAAAAAAAATATCAAATGAGAGAGAGAGAGAGAGAGAGAGAGAGAGAGAGAGAGAGAGAGAGAGAGAGAGAGTATAAAGAAGATCGCTTTAAGAGGAAGTACTGAAAGATGGAAAACGTTGAAGAGGAAGAAAAAACCATAATGTAGAGGCAAGTAATTTTCCGAGGCATTGAGTAGCGATCCGCAGCGTCAGCATGATACACACCTTAGAGGGCAGCAAACCTTGTGTCAGTGTTACCCCAAAGGCGAGACTTAGTGATGCAGAGAGTGTGTCAGGGTCGGGAGAGGTCGGGGGAGATCACGAGAGGTCGGGGAGGTCGGGAGAGGTCGGGAGAGGTCAGGGGAGGTCGGGAGAGGTCGGGGAGGTCGGGAGAGGTCGGGGGAGGTCGGGAGTGGTCGGGAAGGTCGGGAAGGTAAGGAAAGGCAGTGAACGAATAGTAGACGAACAGCTGAATGAACGGACGGTGATCAACTTATTCAAGATCGATTTAGTAAAGATTCAAGTAACGATTCTTTGTATTAAGCTTATGAACTGTGATGTGTTTGGTCTACAGAGGTTAACAACGCCTGTCAGTACATACCTGTTGTTTGTGTATTGCGAACGGGCAATGAACGGTCAGTGGTCAACTTCAAAATAGTCAAATTAGTCGAGAGTCAAGTCCTTATTATTTGGACCTGATCTTATGGACTGTGACGTGTTTGCTATACAGAGAGAAACTAACATCACTTTTCACTGTGTGCCTGCCGTGTGTGAACAGTGATCGGTAAGAGAAAGACATTGATAAATTTTGTCCAGATTCACGTCATTACTCTTTAGATCTTGAACTATGAATAGTGACGTGTTTGATATACAGAGGGAAACTAACATCACTTTTCACTGTGTGCCTGCCGTGTGTGAACAGTGATCGGTAAGTGAAAGACATTGATAAACTTTGTCCAGAT
The DNA here is from genome assembly GCF_024679095.1 of Eriocheir sinensis. Taxonomy (NCBI): domain Eukaryota; kingdom Metazoa; phylum Arthropoda; class Malacostraca; order Decapoda; family Varunidae; genus Eriocheir; species Eriocheir sinensis. The sequence goes on from NC_066526.1 coordinate 13,756,889, forward strand.
TCAGGTCATTACTCTTTAGATCTTGAACAATGAATTGTGACGTGTTTGCTATAGAGATAAGCTAACGTGTTTTTACTGTATGCATGTGTTGTGTGTGTGTGCTGTGAACGGGAGTGATCAAATTCAAGATAAACTTAGTCAAGATGTCCTGCGAAAATTCCTCGTCTAGTGTTCGGTTTCATAATCTATAGCAGGCAGTTTTTTGGACCCTGAACTTTTGAACTGTGACATGTTTGCTATACAAAGGTAAACTACGAAGGCTTTTCTCTGGTATACCTGCCGTGTGTGTTTGGCGTGAGCGGTTGTGCGAGGTACTGTGACCGGCCAGGGATGTTTACACGGGGCGAGGAAATAACTTACGATGCGTCTGGCAATAGATTTAGTTCACCCTTGGAGGAGTGTACGGCTGTATGGGCCCAGCTGGTGTGTGTGTGTGTGTGTGTGTGTGTGTGTGTGTGTGTCAGCCAGGTGTTGTGTCGTCGAGGGTCGCTCAACAGGGCGTCGTCGGGAACGCAGAAGGCAAGGTAAGGTGCACATCGTCGCGGAGGGAGGGAAGGAGGGAGGCTGCCGCGCCCCGAGGCTGTGTTGCGCCGCGCCCTGAGGCAGCGGCAAGAAGGCAACAGGGGACTGTGTCTGAGGGAGGCGTGGAAGGCGCGCAGGAGCTGAGGACCCTGGGGGTTCGGCCTGGCATCCCTGGGGCGGCACAACATCCTCACTCAAGGGACACGACGGGCCTTTTAAGGCGGCCTCACACGAGGACATTTTCTGGCACCTTTTGGTATATTTCTACCGGCTCGCGCATCTTTGGGTAAGTGTGTAGCGTCTCGGCGCGGCTCTTCCCTTTGTCCCATGCTGATATTTACCTCTCAGAAGTAATTGTGCCCCATTAGCAAGGTAAATATCATGGTAAAGCTAGGGACAGAGGCTCTTAGTGACTACACAAATAACTAAAGGTGCTCGCGCCGGCAGAAATAATACCAACAGATGCCAGAAAAAAATGTTCGAGTGACACCGCCGCTATATATTCAACTCTTCAGCTCGAGACGCCCCTTGCGACAACCCTTGGTGGGGCCAGGGCTCAAGTAAGGGGAAGGGGGGCGGTACAAGGTTAACATACGTACTTTCAGGAGCTGCAGTGTCAGTCTTAGGTTAAAGTCTTTGTTTCAGTCAGACGAAAGAGACGAGGGGAAAATAGTTCGAGGTTTAAGGGAGTTTCATCTTACTTTCAAGGGTCGGAGCTTCAGTGTTGGGTCGACCTCCACAGTTCGACTCAACGGGTTTGTAAGCTCCGATACCAAACAGAGAATACTACGAAAACTCATTGTATAGTGCCCGGTGTTAATACAGACGGTAGGTAATCTGAGGAAGCTTCACAGGAAATATCTTTAGCATATGATGTTGAATAGAAAACCCGAGCATTATGGAGAATATAGTTTGGTTTGGGAGCTTACACTGACGCTGTTGAAATGTGGAACCTCAGCCGTCGGTCCATATTCTCAACCATTTCTAGGCTTAAGGGGCTATTACAAGGGGCAAATTTTCCGTGGATCTTCAGTCAAACCACGATTTCCGCTGGCGTGGGATCTCATATTTCCGTGGTTTTCTGACGTGTCCACGATCTTCCAAAGCTACGGTAGATTTCACTGAAGGACGACGGTATTACTCACCATCATCATCAGCAGCAATAACAAGAAACAAATGAGAACCACGCCAGCGGAAATCGTGGTTTGACTGAAGATCCACGGAAAATTTGCCCAGTGTAATAGCCCCTTTAACCACTCACATTTGATAAGGCTTTAGTAGAGATTGTGGGTATTTCCATGAGTAGTTATATGAGCCACTCTATACTAATCGCTATACGAGAGCAACAGTTAGCGGGCTTTTTTTTTACATCTTTTTATTGCCCTTGACAAAAATAATCATGAGGCTGGAAATCACTGCTCCTATAAAGAGTTGAGTGGCCAAAAGAGTGGTCAAAAGAGTGGTCAAAAGAGTGGCCAAAAGAGTAGCCAAAAGAGTGGTCAAAAGAGTGGTCAAAAGAGTGGCCAAAAGAGTGGTCAAAAGAGTGGTCAAAAGAGTGGTCAAAAGAGTGGTCAAAAGAGTGGTCAAAAGAGTGGTCAAAAGAGTGGTCAAAAGAGTGGTCAAAAGAGTGGTCAAAAGAGTGGTCAATTTCTGCACCGTGAATGTCAAAAGCACTCATCAGAACCCGACTATCTCCTTTGTAGCCTTTTGATATATTTGTTGTGAAAGCCAAAAGTGCCTGAAAATACGGACCCCAGTGTGACAAAAGGGAACGAACGGGTGACTCTTAAGTATATATTCAATAGCTGCAGGATAGGGTCTTCATCGATATCACCGTCGCCAGATTATCGTACTCAGAGCATGGTATTTACCGGTTTCTGACGCCTAACTATTGCCAAGGCACATCAGGAATTAACTATTTTAACGCTAAATATAAATTAATCTAGTTATTGAGGCCAAGGAGACAGTTATTGGGTCGGAAGTTGGTAAATATAAGAGGCTGAGTACGACAATCTGGCAACGTCGAATTCGAGATAAGGAAACAAGGGACGTACGACTTTTCAAGGATTAGTTTCGTGAAATTTATAATAACTTCGAGGGAGATTATTATAGGACGTACGACTTTTCAAGGATTAGTTTCGTGAAATTTATAATAACTTCGAGGGATTGAATTTTAGTCTCAGGTACAAGAGTAAGCATTTCAGTCTTAGGTCAGTCTTTGGTTCAGTTCGAGATATGAAACGAGTGACGAGTTTTCCTGTTGTAGGCTAATTAAGAGTGAGCGTTTCAGTCTTAGGCGGACTCATAAGACTGGAATGTGTCAAAAAAAGATATTGGAAAGGTGCAGGTGAAAGGGAATCCAGTCAGTCTTTGGTTCAGTTCGAGATATGAAACGAGTGACGAGTTTTCCTGTTGTAGGTTAAGAGTGAGCGAGTTTCAACGAGCGCAGGTTCAAGAGCTGCAGTTTCAGTTCAGTCTTTGTTCCAGTTCGGGAAATGAAACGAGTGACCTTTTTTCAGGAGTCAGAGTCGTGAGTTTCAACACATTTTCAAGAGCTGCAGTTTCAGTCTCAAGTTAGTATTTTTTTTTTTTTCATCGAGAAGAGGAATCGAGAGTGAATTTTCCTGGAGTAGTTTCAGAGTTTTTGTGATTTTCAGTCGTGTTTCTTTAGCCATGTCTAACACTTCCACTGCGTGCGTGCGTGCGTGCGTGCAAGTCAAATCATAAAGTCAGCGCACGCAAAACACTCAATTATTCACTGTATCTTTCTCCTTTGCTGGCCTCGCTTGACACACACAGAGACACACGGACGCGGACACAAACACACACTTCTCAAAGCCAAAACGTCAAAATATCGCGCGGTGTTCCCGTCACTCGGCTCTCCGGGAAGGGAATGAAGCACACAAAATTTCCTGACTCCCACCCACTTTCCTCCTGCCCTCCCCCTCCCCCCTCTCCTCTCACTCCCCTCCACCCTTCCCCCGTCCATGCCAGAAGCGCCTCACACCAACAGCACGTGAAGGCACAAGAACATTCACCCAAAAAACGACGGCAAGGATTTTACGGGCGATTGTAACCCAGAATTTAAACTATGGGGGCATGGCATGATGGACTCCAGCGAAAGATATATAGATAACGAATATATAAAGAACTCTGTATTTGTATTAGTGGGCCACACAGCCACGGCATTCAGAAAACGTAAAATCCGAGCGAAACCTGTACATCTTTGCAGCTGGTTTGGGGGTGGCCAGCTAGCGGCGCCGCACGTCAAAATTTGGCTCCACCCTCCGAGTCCTTGCGCGCGCACCATCCCCAGGTCCCGCCCATCTCCTGCGGGAGCCCCAATTTTGGTCTTCCACCTCTCGCTGTTGTCGCCTGTCGCCGCCGGGTTCCGTAATCATGGTATTCCGCGAAATGCTGAGCGACGCCACCCATGGACGCTCGGTTAAATGGCGTTCCGATGCGTAGAAATGTTTGCTTTTGTATTGGTTGTGAACGCGGATAAATTTACCGGGAGAAAGGCGACAATGAGGGCTATTTCTGTTCTTCCGTCTTTCCGTGTGTGTGTGTGTGTCTGTGTGTGTGTGTGTGTGTGTGTGTGTGTGTGTGTGTGTGTGTGTGTGTGTGTGTGTGTGTGTGTGTGTGTCCCTCGGCCGTGCACACAGGCATAACACATTCTATTAATACCTCAACACAAGCCCTTCGTCGCCTCCTTAACAACAGCTTTTTTTTCGCCACGCTCACTCCCGCCCCAGCCAGACCGGATATAATTATTGGGACTAATATTCTTGTTGCGAATATCCAGCCTGCTCTTGCTAAATATACGTGCGGGTGCTCTCTCTCTCTCTCTCTCTCTCTCTCTCTCTCTCTCTCTCTCTCTCTCTCTCTCTCTCTCTCTCTCTCTCTCTCTCTCTCTCTCTCTCTCTCTCTCTCTCTCTCTCTCTCTCTCTCTCTCTCTCTCTCTCTCTCTCTCTCTCTCTCATATAAGCTGATTTTTATATTATTTTCGTAACAACCAGCGTGAGGGACTGGCTAAGCTCGGCCAACACCCAGGACTACGGTTTGCTTGGGTTAGTTTACTCCTAATAACTGATATGCTCTGTTGTAGATTATTGCTGCTATCTCTTTTTCATCTGCAACTCCCCTTAATTTTTCACCCCTTTAATATATCCCTCCGGTGGTTTTCGTTACAACGCCATCTGTCCATTTCACAATCATCAAATAAATCAAGCTTCGCGTCAACTGGTAACTTCGCTGCTTCCCTGGCGTGTTCTCAAGCATCCAGTAAACTATCCTACATGTCACAGCGCTGACACATTCTAAATATATACACGTGGATGCCTTGTTTTTCCTTCCCTCGGGCCAACAACCTCGTATCTTTAACTATTCGTCTTGGCTTTCACAAAATTCACCTTTCCATTTGTTTACGGATTCCTCGCGCGAGCTGTCACCAACGGGGTTAGGCTCATGCCGGCGGGGGCGCGCAATGCCTGTCGCTGCGCTGTGTACAGGTGTTGGCACTGCGCTGCCTGTGTGTTTGTACTACATGATGTGTGTATTGGACTAGGTAAGGTAAAATTGGGGGTATACGCTATAGCTGCGCGTGGGCTAAAAGTAAATAAATAAATAAATAAAATAGGGCGTGTTCGTTAATATTGCACCTCTGATGTGTTTGTACTACAGGAAGTGTGTATTAGACTAGGATGTGTTCGTTAGTATTGCACCTCCTGTGTGTTTGTACTACATGATGTGTGTTCCTTGGCATTGCTCTGGGTGTGTGTATGACTGGATTAGAATGTATTACTTAACATGGCACTTATTTTGCGTTTGTTCTATAGGACAGCGTGGGTTGGACTAGGATGTCTTCCCCAGTAAGTACTCATCGTTTCAATAAGTACGCACCCTTACAATTAACTGTCTTCAACTTCTCAAGGTCCGCCGCACTGTTCCTTTTCCTGCAATCTTTTATCGCTGTTTACATGCTGACCGCACCTCTGAACCTGCTAACTGTATGCTTCCACCACTACCGCGACTTCGCTGCACTAGCCTTTCTACTCAAGCTCATTCCTATGCTGCCCAACTCCCTAATGTAAGAGTTATCCAGTATCTTCATTCTTATTTCCCTTGCGTTACTAAACTCTGGAGCAGCTTCCTTGCATTGTCTTTTCTCCTTTCGACGACTCGGACTTTTTCGAATGAGAAATATCAAGCCACCTCTCGAATTAAGATTCCGTTGCTTTTTTTCGGCATTGCTGGCTTTTTGTGTGTTTATTTGTTTTGCCCTTGGCCCATCTCTAGTGTCAAAATAAAAATAGAAAAAAATGAAAGGCGTGGCTTCGTGGCAAGCTTCGTGGTAGGCTCAGTCAAGGCCTATGCGGAAAGATCTGCCAGTCAGCATGGGCCTTGGGTCTATATGACGCCATTTCACAATAATTCTAAAAAAGTAATGGTGTGTTACTTGGAAAGTATTACGAAATCTAGTGATGTCACAGAAAAATACTAGGCCTAAATAACGCTAGGAATTCACAGTTATTGATGTCCCTATCCTTTGATATATTTGTAGATGGCCACGGATTGTCATACTGTAGTTCCCTAGTGAGCCACCGTGTGATCCAAGCCCAAGATGGGTGCTGGCGGGCCGGCCTGCACGCAGTGGTCACGCACGGTTTCTGCGTAGCCGTGGACGAGTCATCGGGTCCGTGCTTGCTGTTGAGACAGCTGCTCTTCGTAATACTTAAGAGTTCGCTGATAAGCGGATGCTTCGGGAAACTTGCCCCGCTTAGAGTAAACTGTGGCAAGACTCACATCCCGATCAGACACGCGCGTGTCCCTCCCTGGGCACGGGCTCAGCGCCTGCCCGCCCGCCACCACCAGACTCACTCTCCACTCAGCGGCAGGGACTCAGCATAGGGCGCTGCAGCAGTCCCGTAAGCAACACAGGATCATTCATGCTCAACACGCCCTACATCTTGACAGTTTATGTTCTGGCACTTCCATTTTCTCTGTGGGAGCATCACTTTATATATATATATATATATATATATATATATATATATATATATATATATATATATATATATATATATATAGATAGATAGATAGATAGATAGATAGATAGATAGATAGATAGATAGATAGATAGATAGATAGATAGATAGATAGATATAGATATAGATATAGATAGATAGATAGATAGATAGATAGATAGATAGATAGATAGATATATAGATAGATATATATATATATATATATATATATATATATATATATATATATATATATATATATATATATATATATAGATAGATAGATAGATAGAGAGAGAGAGAGAGAGAGAGAGAGAGAGAGAGAGAGAGAGAGAGAGAGAGATATATATATAGATAGATAGATAGATAGATAGATAGATAGATAGATAGATAGATAGATAGATAGATAGATAGATATAGATATAGATATAGATATAGATATATAAATATAGATAGATAGATAGATAGATATAGATATAGATATATAGATAGATAGATAGATAGATAGATATAGATATAGATATAGATATATATAGATAGTTAGACAGATAGATATACAGATAGATAGATAGATAGATAGCTGTATATGTCTATATATTGTTTTTGGTCTGTCTCCACGGATAGAAACAACACCGCTGCATCCTCCTCCTGACAAGTAACAGGATGTAATTATTTAGATAATCATTTTTCGAGCTCTCGGCGAGCCTCTGCACGCGCGTGCCAAGGTTGACGGCCGCCAGGTGTCTACAAGTGTGCCGCGGCGTGCCTCTGCCCCTCCGTCAACACCTTCACATAATATTAGTTCTCGTGGGTCGGGGCGGCAGCAGCCTATCGGGTATTTAAACGCGGCGTTATTCTCGCGCAGAGTTTCACGAGCGCGTGGAAGTGGAGGAAGTTTCTTATTTTCTACACTTCTCATACTGATCCAGTTACATTTCAAGGACGATTTTCAGGCGTTTTAACGGTACTAAGGATTGTGTACTTCCCGCCTTCAGACACTCAGTTATCAATTAAAAAATGGCGATCCGGCGAGCGAACCCAGTACGAGCGGGTGCCTCTGTACTGTAAAAAATATATATAATCTACTTTCCCCAATCCCTCGCAGTAAACAACACCTCTCCAATGTTCGCGCGTCACACTTTCTCCTTTCTTCCTGGGACTGGATCTCTCGCCAAGGGGACAAGGCTACCGAGAACGCTCATATCTAAACCGACAAAGGAAATGACGCAGAGAAACACGAACTAATCTGAGCCGCGGCGCGCGTCTACGTCTCCTTCTACGGGCTTTTCCACGTGTAATTAGCGGTTCGCGGTGACATTTAGGTTACTGTACCCAGTCCGCCTTGGCTGGAGCTCATTAAAGAGGTACAGGTGGTGCGAACGGGTACTTAGGTGTGTGTGTGTGTGTGTGTGTGTGTGTGTGTGTGTGTGTGTGTGTGAGAGAGAGAGAGAGAGAGAGAGAGAGAGAGAGAGAGAGAGAGAGAGAGAGAGAGAGAGAGAGAGAGAGAGAGAGAGAGAGAGAGAGAAGGAAAAAATTAACTAACAGAGGCAGTCTATATTTACGCCCCCTCTTAGACCTCGCAGTGAGTAGTCAAGGCCGACCCGTAACTAATATTAATGTTACCAAACTTAACCTTCCTAAGAGTTCTCACGTAAGTACTCCCAGGCTTGTAAAAAACGTCTTCACGGGAGCTACACACACACACACACACACACACACACACACACACACACGAGAGCTTTTTATCCCCACACACGGAGAGAAAGAAAGACCATGGGATTAAAAATAGGGGAAAAATGCAAATGAGAGAGAGAGAGAGAGAGAGAGAGAGAGAGAGAGAGAGAGAGAGAGAGAGAGAGAGAGAGAGAGAGAGAGAGAGAGAGAGTAAAGATAAATTAAGTCGAACATCTACCTACATCATCGTACGCTTTACATCTCAGCCGCGGAGTCAACGCCGCCAAACTCTCGTACCTTAATTGGCTACGACCTCACCTATGAAGCTTCGTGCCTCGCTGAACACACTTGGCATACGAGACCTCTCCCCTCTCCTTTCTTAGATATATGAGCTGTTCCCACACACGATGAGGAGTTCAACGCACTAATGCAAGAGTTAACCATTACCTTCACTCTTTGACCTCTTTCATTGATAAACATTTGGTATTATTATGAAATCCCTTAGCCTCTCCTTCTTTCTTTCTTTTCTTTTTCTTTTCTTTCTTTTCTTTCTTTCTTTCTTTCCTTCTTTCTTTTCTTTCTTTTCTTTCTTTCTTTCTTTTTCTTTCCTTCTCTCTTTCTTTCTTTCTCTCTCACTCTAACACACACTTGAGCAACATTTTCACTCTTTGCCGTCTTTCATTCATTAACATTTGGCATATGAAGTCCCTCTCCTCTCCCTCCTGTGATTTAATAGGTATTCCTACACACTCTATCTAAAGCTGAACACACCAATGCAAGATTTCAGCAACATCTTCACTGTCTGACCTCTTTCATTGATAAACGCCGAACATAACTGGCATACGAGACCTCTTCCCTCTCCTGCCCTTGACTTAAGAGGTATTCCTACAAACTATGCGAAATTCAGTGTGTCAGTGCAAGATTTGAGCAACATCACTCTCTGACCTCTCTCTCTGATAAACGCTGAACACGCTTGGCATCCGAAAGAAAGTTGGAAAGTCGTTTAGTCGGCGCAACATCTGTGGTCATATGCCGGAGAGAGACAGACGGGGAAGGAATTATAGGAGTGGGGAACAGACCCCAGAAGACGTGACACAACCCCCGATTAATACCTGGTACCCATTCCCTACGTTGGGTGGACAGGGGCGTAGGGTATCAGAAAAGGCGCCCAAATTTTTCCACTCCGCCCGGGAATCGAACCCGGGCTCTCTCGGTTGTGAGCCGAGTATGCTAACCACTGCACCACGAAACCCCCTCTTGGCATCCGAGACCTCTTCCTTTAAGTCGAGAGGTACTCCTACACACTACATTAGAAGTCAAACGTACCAATGCAAGAGTTAACAGTATATTCACTATTTCGTCCCATTCACTGTAGGCTGAACTCAACCACCAGATCAGACTCAGTACATCTCCTTTCTTTGGTTCAATAGATATCCCTTCCCTCTTCTTCCTTTAAGTCGAGAGGTACTCCTACACACTACATGAGAAGTCCAGCGTACCAATGCAAGAGTTAACAGTATATTCACAATTTCGTACGCTAAACACAACCACCAGACTAGACTCGCTACGTCTCCTTTCTTTGGTTCAATAGATATCCCTTCCCTCTTCTTCCTTTAAGTCCAGAGGTACTCCTACACACTACATGAGAAGTCCAAAGTGCCAATGCAAGAGTTGACAGTATATTCACTATTTCGTCCCATTCACTGTAGGCTGAACACAACCACCAGACCAGACTCGCTACATCTCCTTTCTTTGGTTCGATAGATATCCCTTCCCTCTTCTTCCTTTAAGTCGAGGTACTCCTACACACTACATGAGAAGTCCAACGTACCATGCAAGAGTTAACAGTATATTCACTATTTCGTACGCTAAAAATAAAAACACCAAACCAGACTCGTTACATCTCCTTTCTTTGGTTCAATAGATATTCCTTCCCTCTTCTTCCTTTAAGTCGAGGTACTCCTACACACTACATGAGAAGTCCAACGTACCATACAAGAGTTAACAGTATATTCACTATTTCGTACGCTAAACACAACCACCAGACCAGACTCTCTACGTCTCCTTTCTTTGGTTCAATAGATATCCCTTCCCTCTTCTTCCTTTAAGTCCAGAGGTGCTCCAACACACTACATGAGAAGTACAACGTACCAATGCAAGAGTTAACAGTATATTCACTATTTCGTCCCATTTCTTTCTTTGGTTCAATATTGAGGAGACCGGCCATCCGTCGCCACTCCGACCGGGTCGATGGATGATAGATAAACGCAAGTCGATAGATAACAGAGAAGGTGTCTGGGAAGGATAGCAAAGGGAAGGCATTTTGTGGTGAGTACGGTGTTTGCGTGTGTGTGTGTGTGTGTGTGTGTGTGTGTGTGTGTGTGTGTGTGTGTGTGTGTGTACTCTTGGCACGAGTTGTGACTATCAATTGTCACTCTTCGTCACGACAGCGCAAAAAAAAAAAAAAAAAAAGGTCAAGGTCACGAGAGAGAGAGAGAGAGAGAGAGTAATATAACTGAATTCAAGAGACACAGCAATGGATGTAACTCCTTTTAATGAACAAATGAAAAAAATAAAATAGCAAGGAAAAAACTCTTGGCTACTTTGTGGTAATAAAAAATATCTTAAAATTTATCTTAAAACTAACAAATACTTAGTGCCAAATCCCACTTTACGAGAGAGAGAGAGAGAGAGAGAGAGAGAGAGAGAGAGAGAGAGAGAGAGAGAGAGAGAGAGAGAGAGAGAGAGAGAGAGAGAGAGAGAGAGAGAGAGAGAGAGAGAAAGAAAGAAAGAAAGAAAGAAAGAAGACAGAGACTGATGTCACATATAGGTGTGTGTGTGTGTGTGTGTGTGTGTGTGTTCCAATGGGTTTTTTTCACTTTTTCTCCCTTCTACTCATTATTCTCTTAAAATATTCCATCCTTAGCGAAGTCTCTCTCTCTCTCTCTCTCTCTCTCTCTCTCTCTCTCTCTCTCTCTCTCTCTCTCTCTCTCTCTCTCTCTCTCTCTCTCTCTCTCTCTCTCTCTCCTTTTGTCTTTGTCACTTCTTTTTTTCTATTATCTAACGCCACATCATCATTCTTTGTCTCTTTTCCTCCTCTTCTGTGACGCCAAACACCTTTCCTTACGTTCCCTTCATCCATCTTTCTTCTCCTTCCTCCTCCGTCCCTTCACCCTTTTTTCCCTTCCTCTTACGTCTCTCTGCCTTCCAACCTTCATTTCTTCCACCATTATTTCCCTTCTCTTCCCTCCCTCTCCTCTCCTTTCCTTCCTTTGCTTTCAGTCCCTTCACCTTCCTCTCTCTTTCCTTCCTCTTCCATCTCTTCCCCTCCCTTTCCTCTCAGTACCTTCGCCTTCTCTCTCGTTCCTTTCTTTTTTCTCCCCTTCCGTGCACTGCCTTTCCTTTCCCTTTCCTTTCCTTCCCTTCGCTTCCCTCCCTTTCCTTTTATTTACTTTTGCTATTTTCCTTTCAGTCCCTTCATCTTTCTATCCCTTCTTTTCCCTCCCTTCTCCTTCTCTTCTTTTCCCTTCCCTTCCTTACCCTTCCGTACCCTTCGCTTCCCTTCCGTTCCCTTCCCTTCCTTCCCTTCCCTTCCATTCCCTTCCTTTCCTTCCCCTTCCCTTCCGTTCCCTTCCCTTCCTTCCCCTTCCCTTCCCTTCCATTCCCTTCCTTCCCCTTTAAACTCACCCACCCTCCCCTTGTGTCCCGGTGTAATGTGTTCTTATTCACTACACAACACGGAAGGAGAGGGAGAGAGAGAGATTTACATAGAAAATCAGACCACACAGACCCCATGGTCCAGACTAGGTGGTCTGTCCTTAAACCTAAGTGAATCTACACTAATCACAGTAATCAGATGGCTCCAAAACGTTGCTTTTCTACTCTAGTTAATATCAAGTTCAAGGAAGTGATGGTCGAGTTTGTTTTTAAAGGAGTCAATCGTGTTACACTGGACCACTGACGGTGGGAGCTTATTCCATTCTCGCACTACAACGTTGGTAAAGAAAATTTTGATGCAGTCTGAATTTACTTGTCTACATTTGAGTTTTATGCCATTGTTCCTCGTTCGCAAAGTGTCATCGATCATAAACAATTTTGTTCTGTCTACTTTCCTGAAACCATTAAGTATTTTAAAACATTCGATCAGTTTTCCTCGGAGGCGACGTTTCTCAAGAGAGAACATGTTAAGGGTGGAAAGCCTTTCTTCGTAGGATTTGTTGCGCAAAGAAGGGATCATTTTTGTTGCCCGACGCTGAACACCTTCTAATTTAGCAATGTCCTTTGCATGGTGGGGAGACCAAAACTGTACCGCAGAGAGAGAGAGAGAGAGAGAGAGAGAGAGAGAGAGAGAGAGAGAGAGTGTTCACTGAGGATGGAATATTTTAAAAGAATAATGGGTAGAGACGGAGATGAACACTGACGCAACGAGCAGTTTACCGTGTGCCCCTAACTTTACCTCTAATTCACTTTTTTCCCATTTTCTCTTCTTTCTGTCTTATAATAGTTTCTCCATTCCATCTCCTTCCTTCCCTTCCATTCCCTTATGTCCGTTTTTTTCTTTGCTTTCCTTTCCGTTCTCTTTCATTCCCTTTCTTTCCTTTCCCTCCCCTTCCCTTCCCTTCCTTTTTTTCAGTTCTCTTCCTCTCCTTCTCCCTGTCCTTTTTCCCCTTTTCTCATTATAAACTTTCTTTCTTTACCTGTTCCTTCCCCTTCCTCCTCCCTTCCCTTCCCTTCCCTTCCCTTAGCCTACCCATTGTTTACTATTTCCTATTTGCTCACCTCTTCCCTTCCCTTCCCTTCCCTTCCTCCTCCTTCTCTTCCTTTTCATCCCCTTCTCTTCCCTTCCCTCTTCCCCTTCCCCACTGTAAACTTTTTCCTTCACCATTCCTCCTCCTTTCCTCCTCCTCCTCCTCCTCCTTCTCTTCCTTTTCATCCCCTTCTCTTCCCTTCCCTCTTCCCCTTCCCCACTGTAAACTTTTTCCTTCACCATTCCTCCTCCTCCTCCTCCTCCTTCTCATTCTCCTCCTCCTTCAATCTGCTCTTTGTTCGCATGTAGAGGAATGTTTGGGTGACGGCCGAGCGATGACACACACACACACACACACACACACACACACGCAAAATTCCGCGAAGATAGCCAATGACAACAGAGACGTAACGAGTGTGTGAGTGTGCGTGTGCGTGTGTGTGTGTGTGTGTGTGTGTGTGTGTGTGTGTGTGTATGACCTCATTTAAGCGCCAACATACATAATAAATTCTAACTAATAATAACAATAATAATAATAATAATAATAATAATAATAATAATAATAATAATAATAATAATAATAATAATAATAATAATAATAATAATAATAATAATAACAATAATAATAATATAATAATAAAAATAATAACTATAAAGAACCAACAGAAATAAACGTCTCTTTTTTTTGGCATTCTTGTTATTCTTCTTTTTTTCGTGTTCCGTCCTTGGTCTGCCTCCTTTACTGTACAAGGAAGAATCACTGGCAGGAAGCTTGTTTAGTCTACGTAGCAGCCAAGCCTCCCCGCGCTGGTGACACGCTCTCCTCTCCCCTTCCCTTCCCTTAGCCAGGGTCATAATCGCGGACGTTTCTTCTTTTCCTTAAACAGACTCATTTTCCCTTATGGGGTTAATTGTTCCTACCTAAAGGGCCGCACTGCACTTATAGGTCCTTCTGACTGCAGTTTGGAATTTGGATGTTAACTTCAGATGCACTTTCAATGTTGCTATACAGAGGGCAGCACTCCACCCTGTCTTAAATACGGTAGAATCTCGCCATTGATGGTTTCCAAAATAACTTTGTCGACTAAAGATCAGTTAGAACAGATACCAAGTTTCTAAAGTAATGTCTGGATTTCCTCGAATAACGGAGTTTTGTCTTGATGAAGTAGTCGTTAGACTTTCATCTATTCTTTGGTCATATTAGAACCCCTCATGTATCACTCCTTATTTGTAGGGGAAATTATATGCAAATCGTTATGAATCGAATAATATAAAACTCACCTTAAAGGAGTTAATGAGGCGTTTGATGTGATGGAGGATCCGAGGTTTGCACGCACCGGTGGCGGCGCCCCACTCTGGCCCCTCGCGCCTGGCTCACTCACTCCCGCCAACACATCATCAAACCCGCCGGAGCCACCCTCACGCCTACTGGTTATAATGGGTAAAGTTGGGGGCATTCTCTATGGCTACTGACCAAATGTAAGCACAGCGTTGAGTGGTATCCTGGAACTTCACCGCACTGAGGAGAGTATCAAGACACCTCTCCACCCGAAACTGACCTCTCATAATTTTGGCCGCTCTTTACTTTCATCATTTTTAGGAGCAGTGTTTAGCGAGCGTTTGTTTTTCCTACACATTTTTTATGCCCTTGAGTTACTTCCTTTCCTGTAAATAAAATAAAATAAACTAATCTATCATGTGACCATTCCCGCAGAAAAATAACGGAGAGAGAGAGACAACACATGGGAGGTGGCAGCAGACACTACGCTTTTTGGTGCATTGTTGTCTCCTCTCACTAGCTCAAAAGTTCTCACGCTTCAAGATGTTAGACATGTGTGTGTGTGTGTGTGTGTGTGTGTGTGTATGTTGCTGTGTGGTAGTCTCACCTGTGTAGCCAGTAATTGTTGGCTTTGGCGGGTTTTATGAAGTGTTGCTGGAATTTGGTGGGATTAGCCAGGCGGCGTGGGGAAGGGCGGGCGGTTCGGGTCGTACTCTTTAACACTCCGAGGCGGCGCCCAAGCACACAAGGCTTTCCTAGGAGTTGTCAGCATTTCCACGGGTAGTTTTATAGTCCTGTAGCAGTTTGACCATTCTTCTGTACCGTGAACCCAAAACAACACTCATGAGATACGGATTGCTCTCCTTTTTGAAAATACTTGATGTGAGAGCCTGATCGAAGCGTCTGGGAATACCGACTTGCCTTGGCAGCACCATCTTCTTCTTCTCCTTTTGACCTGTAACGCTTTGTATCGCTTCTTAGTTCTCCCTCCTCTCGGTCCTCTCATTCACACACTTTGCTTTTCAATAGTGTTCACTGTTCAGTTGATGACTCATGAGGCGCAACGTGTAGCCTTTTTAACGGCATTTCTGTCAGTAGCTAGCATTAGTTTTTCACTGTGGGTTCTGCTTCTGATTTCTCATCTCTATTACCTAACACCTCTTCTAGCGTGTTTCATACTACTAATCTTGATTCAGCAAGGATTTGTTTATTATTTCAGCGAAGATGTATTGACAGGAGGGTTTCGAATGGGAAAATGGATATCAATATCATGCAAATAACGTTTTCGATAACAACGCGTTTTTCAGGCACCAGTTACGCGAAATCCCATTGAAAGCTGTTTAAAAGGCCACTATAGACGATATAGAGATGATTTCATTCGCTTATAATTGGAGAAGGCACAGCAGAGGGTTAACATGCAAAATCTCTCTCTCTCTCTCTCTCTCTCTCTCTCTCACAAAAAAAAAAAATTAACCACCATCATCACCACCATCACGTCTACCATTATACTGTATATAGCTCACTCCCTCATCCTTTTTTTCCACCCAGTTCTATCTATACCCATTGTTATCCTTTCTCTCTCTCTCTCTCTCTCTCTCTCTCCTCACAAAATGACTCCCTTCTAGGTTGCTATTTATGTGCACCCCATAGCGCCTCCGTGGTGTAGTGGTTAGCATGCCTGGCGACGAAACCGCGGACCATAGGACAGTTTACGCCCAGTTAGCTATTCATCCACCCACTTGGGCTGGTCAATAAATGGGTACCTAGGGAAAGCTGGGGAATGTAACATGTGGTAACCCGGAAGTCACACTGGTTCTGTGTCCCAGGGTAATAGGTTCATGTCCACCATACATAGGCACAAGAACCAGTGGGACAGAGATAAGCAGTGAGGCCGCACGCTGCTAGAGTATTCCCCACTTCATCCTTACAGGATCAAGGGCCAATGAGACAAAAATAAGCAGCAAGGCCACGGCAGTTTAGCACATCCCAAATTTTACTGTTACTGTAGCATTGGGTAGGCTCGCCTGAGGGACAAGGTAGATGGCCCCAGCCTATTAGTTGAGCTGGTAAATATTATTTGTAGTAGCTACTGTGATATGACTCTTGCTCTGCCATCAAAATAAAAGCATTACCTTAACATATTACAGGATACAAGAAGATTACCTTCACATTAGTATTTTTTCACATTTATTATGAATATACAGTAATCTTTTTGGTGTCACAAAAGATATAATGTTCTGATGCCCAAGACCTATGAAGACAGCTCTACTGGCCAGCTTGCAGCTTGGGTCTGCATGACAGCACCACACAATGGGTCTCCGAAAAGCATTAGTGTATTAATTTGGGCAACATTTTAAAAGCATTACTGTTACAGAAAATTATTATGCATACTACAGTGACAGTCCATTCCAGCAACTCTGATAAGAAATCATGCTAGAAATATGGCAAACATATTTGTTGTCTTTCTTTTAGGCTGTCATGACACATGCTTTTGATATGATTCTGCTCACCAGAAAAAAAGCAATCAGATCTACAAGTTGATAATTAACATGGTACAATGACTGATAATTAAAACAAAAATGATACAGCAGCCCACTTCACACTGTCATGGTAAGACAGACTAGAGGTAAAGGGATGGAGCCAAAGGGTGAGCACTGCTTTTGGCCCTCACAGAGTAAAGATGATTGGGTGACCAGTTTTTGACACTGGAATCATATTTCTGATTTTTCCAAAGCCCAAATTGCTCCAAGAAAATTACTTTACACTAGACAGAAAATACAAGTTGTAGTCCTTGCACTATAGCATTCCTGAGAACCACTGTGTGATGCTGCCTTGGCCCAAGATATGAGCGGACTGGCAGACCTGTGCACATAACCCTTGCTGAGGTCTATGTTCTCTAATGGTTCGGATTGCTCACTATCCTGCAATTAATCAGTGTTTATTAAATAATTTGTCAGCACTGAAGCACCGGTTGTACGGATCAGTTATGGACGTGGCCCTTGCCAGCTTGCTTTGGTACTGTCTCACATACTCTGCTGCTTCTCTATAGTGTCTCTGACATAGCTACTGCAAATCATTTTTCAACACATATAGCTCTATTTGTCTGTCTATCTATCCATCTATCTATCTGTCTATCTATCCATTTATTCATCTATCTATAGCTCTGATTGCACTGTTTGTTTTGATGCTTAAATGTCAAGCTTCTTTCCTTGCTCTGACTGTACAACTCCATTCTTTCATAAAAGAAAAAAACATCTATAGCCACCTACAATTCGTCCCATGCACATACGCACACACGCACAGTCGCACACACCCACAAACACACACACTATGAGGCTCTCAACTCATGGTTTGAGGTATTCTGAAGGAACTAGCAAACCAATCATCACTCATGGCACAGAATAACTCTACTAACTCCTCAGCACAGGAGGCCTACAGTCAGTCCCCGGGTCACAAACAGCTTACATTCTTCTGACAGAACATAAGTCAGATTTGTCTAAAGTCAAAACACACATAAAATTTATAATAAATACCACATCTATCCTTGCAACCCATGATATAGCCCTAAACACTTATGGAATTTAAAAGAGAGCACGTCAAACTTTTATGCTTACATGCTTGAATGGGCAGCAATGCAACTTTTGATCAACCAAAGTGAGTGGTGCACTGACTTGTTGCTACAGGCTTGCGATAACCTGAGATCACAAGTAAAGTACAAGTAATTACTGTCTGTGTTCTGAGGATGCATGTTTTATTATCTAACAGTTTTTCAAGCTGGGACCATCAGGCCTACCTTCTCCCCTTTTCATCAAGCCACTCCCAAGTGAAAGTAAAGAATAAATCCATCTCCAAGCCATTTACTGTTGAATCATTAATTCCTGCTTTACTGTCAATGATGCACTGAATGCATCCATCATGTACATCCATCATGTGCCAATCAGGACACCTCCTGTAAATTTGGCAAGACCTGATTTCATATCAGTTCACTCAACTGCTGATGGAGGGCTCTCACCTGCCCTCTGCTATTAACCCTCTCGCGCACAGTAAGTTTCCAGTAAGTTTCTCTTCCACTCACCATGCATCTCTCAGGCCCGACCAGCCTTTTTTTGCTGCCACGAAACTCTATATTCCCGTACGTATTTTACCCTCACAGATATATCGTACCCCAATAAATTTGGTATCAATGGCTTCATAAAGACTTGTACTAGAACATGCGCAAATAAAAATAGAGGAAAAAATATATATAAACAATCGAAACTCGTTTCAAGTCTCCGTATAGAGTATTGTAGACAATAAATCCTAAGTACCAACTCTTCCTCACTTGCTATCTCGAAATTTTGTGGGCCAACTTTTTTAAGCCGAATATATGTTTCCAAGCGGAATTTAGTGAGGATTCTTATGGTATCCTCAAAATCTTCATACGCCTATTAGTTCCTGAGTTACACCAAGAAAACTGTATTTTTTCCTCTCCCGTCAGAGTAGGCTAACAACTAAAAATCGCTCCACGCTCCTCATTTACGCTCCTTAGAAAGGTTGCCATATGTTAGCATTAAGAAACTTATCCCAATTAATGACACTCCAAATTTGACGCACTTCCACCGAAAACTTAATTTTTAATCAATTTTTTTACTTTTATGACGCGTTTCGTGTCATCGTGCGCCAGGACCTTTTACCTTTGATGACGCGAAACGCGTCATCGTGCGCGAGAGGGTTAAAGAAGACACTTAACCCTTAGTTACCATTGGCCCATAACCCAAAGTTAGTATCCAGGAAAGGCACAATGAAAATAAGGTCTTCCTGCTCCCTTATATCTTTGGTTAAAGCAGCTGATTTCCATCAGCATTGTTGCTGTGACCACTGCACCGTGTCGTATTAAGGAAGCCTTGGTGCTCCACACAACGGTTGATGGGACTGGTTGTGCTTCCGTTAGCCCAAACATGCACCAGGCTGCTATACGATAAATGAATGCCACGGGGAGTTGTAACAGTTTGTGTTGTCCTCCTATCTTGAGTTATCATCCTCAACAAAACAAATAACACCTCAATTCTTGCTGTAGTTTTGGGACAGACACATTTCAGCTCGAGTCAATATAACCACTTACCAAAATACCTATGAATCAATCAAACTAAAACAGGCACAAGGCCTTCATAAAGAAGCAATATTCATCAATACAACATAGACCTTTGACACTAGACAGTAGAAACAGTCCAATATAAAAAAAAGTCAGGTGAAAACATTTTTTTATAAAATCTCTTCAAGTTGATTCCAAAAAGTCACTGATAACTTATGATGCATGGCAATCATGGGCATAACTTATTTACATATGAACCGATGTTGTTTTTAGACTTCCTACTAACAAAGGTTGTAATTAATTAGGTATTAAAGCAAAACCAGGTAAGTTATCATTGGCTGCACTGACCCAACTTGATAGTTGTCTTGGTGGCCTAGGATGGCACTGCTTGTTTATGGAACATGGTCTGTTCAGCATCAGGCCTCTACACTCATCCTCTTGCAGACACATGACTGGCTCAAGAGTGATTATTCTGGAGAACAGAATGATGCCAGTATCTGTGCAGAAACTACCAAATACATACAAAGATGACATCAATGGGATACTCAGATGATGGCAAGGCTGTTATGCTTGGTTAGGCCAGCAGGATTGTTGTGTGTGTGGTGTGTATGGAACAAGCATACTGAGAAGCTGAGATTGTTTATTACATTGTCTCTAGAGATCCCGATCAGCAAGTGATTGGAAGGATGTCAAAATGTCAAATTCATGAAGTTTTAGGGAATAAAAATGATGAATCAAACTAAGACTGGAAGAAAGACAGATGACAGAAGACTTTCTTGGTCTGAGGAAAATCCTAGTTCCTCATCAAGTGCTAAAAGTGTTAATCTTGTAACCCCCAAGTACAGATGTTGGCTGGAATGAGTGGCAGGATAAAATTCCCATTGCGAAAAGACATTATGATGGCACGGTGTGTCCTGTTTGTGCATTAAGTACAAATTCAAAAATGAAGAATGCATTCTGCCATCCTGACGCACGTAATTCACAGAAGTGCCTTTTCCTGACTTGAAGTAGTCCTGGACCACTGGGCAAATAGTCAGTGCATAAACAAGAGAGTTAATAATCTCCAAACAGTTTACAAAAACAGAAGCTAATGGGTTTGACTCAAAATTATACAAGGGAACCTAACTTGGGGCACTCCAGTTTTAACTTGGAACCCCAATACAAAATCTCTATAGGTTTGAGACCCCTAAGGAAAAATCCAAGTTGAAATCCAATAACAACAAACCAGCCTCTTAACTTGGACTTTAAATAACTGACTTTACTGCAGTCCATTTAAACACAAAGAAACCAGGACGTTTGTAACCAGGGGACCTCCTGTAGTTAAGAATCTCACACAATATCCTAAATCCTGGTGAATCATTTTCCTCTAATAAATATAACTCTGAACCACCAGTAGTACCTTCATCACCACATAATACTCCACTACTCCAGAATTCCACGGGGCTCTGCTACTCGAACCTGAGGCGAACATAGAAGGGGAACTCGGTGGAAGAGTCAGGCTGGCGGAAAAGCTGTGTGTGTTGCCACGCTACACTCCCTTTGCCTTGGGAGAGCACGGCCGACACCTCCAGCTTCTTGCTTCCAAGCTGCAGAATGTCGTCAGGGAGCTCCAGCACCCCTTCTGCAAGGGAGAGGAAGTGTCATATCTATTCATATTTTTAAGCAAATATCACCATTGCTAAAGTACAGATCTTACACCCACAGGTTAATTAGGTTAGGTTCCATTTTTTTAAGTGTCCCCTGTCCTGTGAAGGTGAGTCTCTCTTTTTTTTTACAGTACAGGAAGCAGCTCAAGGCAAAAAGAAATAAAAACAAAAAAGCCTGCTGTGCCACAATGTTGCCTAACAGGGTCTAAAAATGCAACACAACCTTAGGGTGTACACATGAACCAAAACTAAAAACAGTCATTCTTCCTCTTTGAAAACTGCTGCTTGCAACCTTGTATGTCTTAAGGGATACATACTTATTCTACTGCTGCTTTTCCACCACTCCAGACTTGTCGCATCCTCACCTTTGGGTCCATTAATACACGCGTCACCAGTGCACACCTGCCACACAATACGCCCATCTTCGAAAGTCGCGTGTTGGAATACCACGATAGCTGACTTGACCTTTAGCTGTGTGTGTGACCAGTTTATCTCCCAGCTGATCTCTGCTTCACTTGACCCCTCTGTCAGACAAGAGAAAGAGTAAGAGAGGAAATACATTAGAAGGCAAACTTTAGTTGTTTAAATAGTAAATACAAATGTACAATCAATAAATTATAAGAGAATAAATTAAAGAAAGAAGGAAAAGATGGAAAAATAAAAAAGAATGAGAGATGGAAAAATAAGAAAGAAGGACAAGAAAAACTAAGACAGACAGATAGACAGAAAAAAGCAAGAGAAAAGGAAAAGAAAGAAAAGCTGAGACAGACAGATACAGAAGAAAGCAAACACAAAACTTAAAATCAAAACAACCCAACGACCACACAGTCAAATCACACAAACAAACCAGTGCTCGCTGCTCACCTGTTCGGCTCAAATAAACCATCTTCCAGTCGGTCTCGTGTTTCCGGCGAAGGTTTATGGCCGTCTTCACCGCAGACTGCCAGCCCTTGGGAATTGGCTCTTCAGCATTGAGTCTAACATATTGGTCTTGGGCGGATGAGTATTTGACGATAAACTCCTTCTTCTCCTCCTCCTTCGAGTTAAGACGGAAAGTGAAAGCATTGGTCGCCTGCGTCTCCCCTCTTGACAGCCTCCACTCCAGCGAACCTGATGACCTGCCTTCCTTCTCCGCTGAAAATTAGAGAGGGATTGAGTAAACAGAAATTTCAACACTCACAAAAAATCAAGAGAAGAAGCTAAGAAATGCACAAGGGGAGAGGAGAGAAAAATGCTGGTTATGACATGGAGGGATAAGAAGTGACCATCATGGATTAGGGAACAAATAAGGGTTGAAGATATTCTTATTATTTATTTATTTATCATTTTATTTTCACTTATTTTTCTTTTTGCAGCAAGGGAGACAGCTCAAGGGCACTACAGAACAAAGTAGTAACAAAAAAACCCACCAAGTGTTGCTCTAACAAAAGAAAAATTGAACAAGAGGTCAAGACAGAGAGGCAACATGGCGGTGAAATTTAAGAGATAGAAGACTGTCTCCTCCTCATCCTATTGTATAAAGTGAGCAGAGGTACACAAAAAACAGGCAAGTTTGCAACAGGCTCGTGCCTGGCCGTCACGTTTGTTTACACATTTGGATTCATGGCTCCGTTTTTTCAGAATTCGGCTACTTGTGTTACATTAAATGTACGTGAATTCAGACCTAGGTCTGGGTTTACCCCAAACCTAGTTCCAGGTTTTGTGTCTAAGTGGAAGGCTATAAGTATCAAGTCCTGGTCTGGCTACTTCTCACAACACTTACATTCTTTTATGGAGCGGTTTCCTGCAAGCAGCTCCACGACCTCAGCCACAAGACGCATCTCCAGGAAGCTTTTCCGTAGGGTAGGGAAGGTGTCCTGTCGCTGCTTGTTCAACTGCATCAGTGTGGACACCAGCCACTTCTCCTGACACCTGAGGCATAAGAGTAAATGTTACTAAAGAAATAAAATTTATCCAACTTTCTTTATATCCACCTATCTGTCGTGGCTAAACCATCAATGAGAGCTCCTGGGGGAGCAAAGAGTCATAGCTCAAGGGAAGAAATGCACTGTGCAGGGAATGACAAAATGACAAAAGGCTTAGAAATTTACCATGCAGGGAGATTAAAAGATGCACACCTACATTCTTCGGAAAGGCAAAGACTGTGTGGTAAGTTAACTGAAGTATTTAAATGGGTTAAACAGAAGAAGGTGATGCTGATAACATATACACTTATTTTGAAAAAAATGTAGATACCCTAAGAAATGGCTACATATTGGATTAATACAGGTTCAGAAAAGAGAAATGAAGGGACAAGTTTATGAATAAGTTAGTGGATAAGATGGAAGACTGTAAACAGATACTGTATTTCTCGCCATATAAATGTACTTTTTTTTCAAAAAAGATTTGAAAATTCACCTTGCGTCTTATACCCCGATGGTTAGGTTTTGGTAGGCCTATGGGTTATTGTTACTGGTATGAAACCAGCATCGAAAACACCTCCATTTGACACAATAGTTCCCAGATGTCCCAAGAATGATATATGCCGCATTTTGCGGCATATAATGCGCACTTCTTTCACTCAGAAAATGCCAAAAAGTTACCCCTGTGCAGTATACAACGAAGGTACAAATATTGATTGATTTAAATAATGAATAGTGTGATGCAATAGACAAGGAAAGTGTGACTAAGCAGAAGAGAGAAGGACATCCGAAAAGATAAAACCATACAGGCCACAAGAAGAAGAAGACGCGCCACACGTGGGAGCCGAGGCGCGGCGTGAACATGAAACACAAACCACAACACCGCTGCGGAGCGCAAGGCACCAGTGTGCCGGGTACCATGGAGATAATGGTTAAAGCAGCTATTACACGGGAACAATTTTGGCAGAGCTGCCTGACGTGGCTGGCTCTGCTCAGTGCCCGTGGGACAGACTTGAGTGGATAAGTTTGGAGCTAGTATTTCTGCTGTGCAGTGGCCCGGCCAGCTGACGTTTTCAGTGATGCATGTTTGAAAGAACGGATATCCATGGATGACTAGTGTTTAATGTATACACATTTTTGTTTCTCATTGTAAAAATAACTAGGTATATTAAAACATATGATTGACAAAAATTAATCATCCAACATCTCTTTCTACTTGAAAGTTGGTATACAGTCCCTGAGAGTCAAAATCAACACCAAGATTGCCCATCGAGCTTAGCATCCCTGTGTGATTAGTTCCCTCAATCGCTTAGTGACAGGTACCACCTGCACACTGCGCAGTGAGTGAATCTACCAACCAACCCTAATTTTAACCTTTTCAAAGTCACAGGTCCTAGGGGTAAGAGCACTGTAACTCTTCATCCAATAGTGGAATACTTTGAACACAGAGAAGAGCACAGAACAACATATGGTAACATAGTCATAATTGTAAGTAAGGTGGAAAAATGTAATACTACATATACATAAAGTTCAATGAAAATGTGGAGTTTTATCTTTTTCCGTGTATTGCCAAATTATAGGTGGGTCTTATACTCCAGTGCGTCTTATATGACGGGAAATACGGTATGTAATCAATGCAAATAAATTAGAATGTTTCAGCTTTCAAATTTATGGATGGAGAAGGCTGGCCTCCTGTAGGCTTATATCTTTGTCTATCATTTGACATTCATTATACATTAAGGCATATCCTTCCTACCCAGCATGCCAATCATAATAAACTGGCAAAATTGTTAATATTAGAAGTGAAGAAGCAAGTATTTGTTAAATAAGCATATGCATAACAAAGCTTCCATGCGCTCCGTCAAGCTTACTTGTTACGTCTCTTCAGCACCTCCTTCTGATCACTGGTGTACCTCCATGTTACGTCAACCACCTCGTCCTTGGAGAAGGCAAAGATGTAAGTCAGCTTCTTGCCCCAACCATGTTCATACATCAGCGGCGAGTCCAGCTTGTTCTCACAACAGTCAGCGTGCAGCCACCGCCCCTGCGACTGGGAGTAAACTTCATTCCATACGTGGTCGGTGTAGTCGAGAACATATCTGCAAATATAGATGAATACATACCACATACATACATACAGTACAATGCAGGATGCAGACCGAGAGAAAAATAAAATTCTTTCCTTTTATATTGCATCACATTATTCATTATTTAAATCAATTAAAATTTGTACCTTCAGCGTACACCACGCAGGATTAACTTTTTGGCATATTCTGAGTCAAGAAATGTGCGCGTTACACGCCACAAAATACGGTATATTTCATTCTGGGGACACCTGGGAACTTTTGTCAAATGGAGGTGTTTTGGGTGTTGGTTTCGTACCAGTAACAATAACCCCTAGGCCTACCAAAACCTAACCATCGGCGTGTAAGACGCAGGGTGATTTTTCGAATCTTCTTTTTTGAAAAAAGTGCGTCTTATATTGCGGGAAATATGGTACTCCCCTCTTAAAGGAGTTAAGTGATAGGAAGGAGGAAATGTAGATTAAAGCTTATTTCAAATATGGCCCCTGGATTTGGTCTGAAAAATTTAGGTATTACTGTACCATAGAATATAGATAAAGCACAAAATATGTACTAGTTACATCATACAAGAAAGTGAATACAGATGGACAACAAATGTAATGGAGTAGAAACCAAGGAAGTGTATGAGAGAACCGAGCAGTGAGATGAAATTTGACAATTCCCTGGGACAGGAAGGAGCACACTAACACCAGCCAAAGACAGCTGGAGGATGTCCTACAGTGGAATAATAGTGGCTGACAATGATAATTAAAATGGACTCCCCCCCCCCCCTCCCCACTCCTGAAAAACTGACACCCACCTTACATCCATGCCCAGAGCACGACACAACAGGCCAAAGCAGTTGGCCCACTCGCCACAGCGGCCACGCTTTGTTTCCAGCAGTTTGCCGGGATGGTTGTAGCGCACAAAACGTTCTGACGTGTTGCAGCTCTGCCAGAAAAGGAGAAAAAAATGTTCCCATCACAAGAGGAGTACTGATATGAGACAAGAGAAACTATACTTCACCTAAGTGAGCAACTACAAAACAGATCACAGAACTCAGCTGTCTGCTTATAACAATACAGTTTTCTTTTTTCATTTTATATTTAAGCTTTGTGTTCATAACAGTAGGTTAGTATGTATTGAAGAGGAGTTAACAAGCTGACTTGTAATGAACTCGGGGTATCTGGGCCAAGAACATTCAGAACCAATACCCTAGTCGATAGTCAATTACCATTCTCCAAAACACAAGTACCTCAAGTCTTCTTCCCACAATTGGAGTGCTATGCTAATCATTAACCCGGTAGCAATGATGGGCCAAATTTGTGGCTTTACCATGTAGCAGTGACAGGCCAAATTTGTGCCATGATATAACCCCCCCAAAATAGATGATACATAATCTGATCACAAATACTTTGATATATATTATGAAATGGTTTGTGTGAGGGGTGATTTTTTCTAATTTTTCTCGTTTGGAGGGACCATCAAGAAACATGATCCCCGCTGCTACCGGGTTAATGCTCTAAAAACTCTTTTTCCTGAGGCTGACACACACTTACACTGCAGGCGAACCCTTCAACTCTGCTTCCGCCCCACAGCAGGTCATCCTGGGTGGGCGGAAGACTTCCCACCATCTTCATTTTGTTGTGACACACTGGACACGCTGGGCTGTCAAACCAGGTGAAGAAGCTGCCCTTGAACCACTCCAGTAACTCCATCAGCAGGCAGTCCTGGGGAAAGATTAGAAAGATCAGAAAGGAGAAGGAGGAGGAGGAGAAGGAGGCAAAGTAGGAGAAGAAGCTGCCCTTAAACCACCTTAGTTAGCAGACAGTTTTGGGAAACATGTATTATTATTATCACTATTAACATAACAGGGTCTAATACTCCTTAAAGAGGCATACTAGACAAGTGGATTGTGTCACACATGTTGTAGGGTGGCCATTCCTTTCTCTGCTGCCCAGGTCTAATGTTGCCAGCTTTGAGCTTTAAAATCCAGTGATTACAGGTAAAACTCCTAACCCACGCCCACCATGGAACCACACCAATGGAGCCCATCCTAGAGCCTGGTCTAAAACATTTTCTGCTCACAAAGATTTTTTTTTTACATCCAAGATCCCAAGGTAAAGGCAAAACAAATAATCTAGTCTTAATAAATAAAAAGCAGCAACACTGCTTAATGAGGCCTGAGGAGTCTCCAGGGTTCACTCAACTCCTCAAATCAACTTCTTAATACACAGACCCTGAAATTACCTAGAATTATTCATCGTTTTTAATTTGTCTGTTCTATTTGAGCACTATATAAAAATGTGAAAATACAGAGATCTTGGCCATCTGACCAGAGACTTGAGGCATTGATCAATTTCCAGACTCCAGACTAGATCCAGAGTCTTAGCAACCCTACATACATCCCTATTATGGCTAACCAGGTCCCCATTAAGGGTAGGCGGGCCAGCCAGGAACTCAGAAAAAATGGGATCAAACTCATGTCAAAAGCATCATAGTTAGACCCCCTTCCATCTGAACCACTGCATTGCATGTCCTTATGTATTTTTATAAATCACTTTTCTTACAGTAGAGGAGGCAGTCAAGGGAAAAATAAGTAAAAACAGCCCACAGAAACACTTTTAAGAAGTGAAAAGGAGACGCCCAAATTGAGTATTCTAAAATGGGATAAAAAGGGATGGAAAAGTGACAACAATGATTAACTCCTGCACTAGAAAGCTGAACAGAAAAGGATGATGGGCTTGAGTGGAGAGGCTTGTGAAGTCCATACAGCTTCAGCACTTTAAGAACAAACGAGACAAAGTATTTTTCACCTGAAGGTCCAGAGGCTTTTCCTTCTCACTGATCCCTTTATTCACTGAGGCCAATCTGATTCTTGCCTGGCCATTGAGCTTTTGTTTGGGTATTTGCTGCCTTGCCTTTTCCTGCAGTGATGGGCTCTCATACACAAGGACTCTTTCAAAGTTTGAAACCAGCCCTGACTTCATCTCTGCCTCAGAACCCTGTCAGAATGAAGAGGACATAGTGAGGAAGATGAACACTGTGTTTACCTGTATAAAAGTTGATTTCTCCCATTTGCAATTTTCAGAGTGAACTGGTGATGATGTCTGTTATTTTTCTTAGAGTAATATGTCATGATGTAAAATGCACAGCATTAGATATGATGTAATATCTATAAATCTTACCTATATATTTGTATTAGAAGCAAAAACTCTGAATATAATTTATTACAGCAATTGTGCATCAACCACTTAATTCTCAACTGATGAACATTTGACGTGCTGACTCCCTTACTCCTGAAAGGGTCATGTCAGATCAGCAGCAAATAACATGAGTGAAATAAAGCTAATATTTCCATTGTGATCTAAAGTGACTGGATTCATATTCAATAATAGCTATGCTTCATACGTAACTTGCCACTAAGATCTCAAACTGAGTAATTACATCTGTATGATGGCCCCCACAAGGAAACAGCTAGGCCACCTTGGCACCCCCTTCTTTGAAACTTGGCTAGGGCTCTGCTAAGTGCACACATACCATGCGGATGAGACTGATCGGTGCCACAGAGGCCTCAGCGGACCCCTGCTGGCTCCCACTCAGTAGTGACATCTCTGTGTGCTTGGTGCATCCACTGGTCAGGTCCACAACTCAAAATTCATTCTTAAGGTTACTCATTAAGTAAACAAACACCTGAGGAGAAAAATCAGCTGATGAGATGCATAAAATATTAAGGGTGATACTGTACTCAATTCCACAGGAGGAAAGAAAATCCCACTAGGGCACCCCATTCTAAACTGTCAAATTTTGTGCAGTATTGATGTGAACAGCCTATATGAGGTACATTCATGTGAGAGCATACTACATTGAAAAACAAGATAATAAATTGTATTAAGTTTTTTTTTATACACAAGCATAAATGTAATATATATCTTAGAAGTCTGGTGATAAAACAAGCATACCAAGAAGGGGTGGCAGACAGCTTTTTCTCTGACCAGCAAAGCAGTGCACAGCATCCGACAACCTGTACAGCATCAACCCATTAAAACAAAATATTTTGATGGCATTAGACATTTTTTGTTATTTTTCTTGCAGAATCAGTTAGTATTTAACCAAAAGGTAAGGAAAATAACAATCTTTTGATTCACTATCAGAATAAAGTTGTGGAGGTGGGGTCCAATATCAAAAAATCATATAAGGGGTGTGATAGATTGACTGGAAACAAAAAAAGTTAACAAGCTGCCATATTCCAGATACCAGATTCTTAGACTTTTTTGACAAGAAAATTGAGAAAATCATTAGAAATTTTAGTGCGAACTTATTTCTGTGAGGAGGTATTTCTCGCAACACTGGCTGGATCGCCGCCGCCATATCCCGTCCTGCGCTGCATACTTTTCCGCCGCCCCACACTGCGTGCTGAATAAATTTAAACTAACCAAACCTAACTTTACGTAACCTACCTAACGGAAGAGCTTCACCCCCCTTGACCCCTCTTCCATTTGCGCCGGAAAAGCAGTACAGCAGTGTGTTGTATGGACACAAAATATACCTCATATATGGGGTTTGGCCCCCCTTTTATTTTCCGGAAGTCACTTGTTACTGCACTACATACAAGGACCAAAACATAATCCATATTGCAAGTATTAACTTTGCTAGAGGTGGCTACCCTCTCTTCAATATCATAAAAAAAATAGTAGCACAATATTTCATTGATATTTGCATACATGTTTTGAGCCAGAGTATCGGCAGGAAGACAAGAGTTGAAATCAGACCTAGTCATGAAAAGCATTTTAGTCTGTTTCGTCATCTCTTCATTCCTTCCCCCAGCAGGTCACCACGACCCGCTGGTCTACGGGAGGGTCGGCATCGGCCTGCAGCCCGGCCTGCACACACACACACCGTTACGTAAGGCTGGGCGTGGGCGTGGGCGGACCGGGCTGCCGAAATATGGACGCTGGTAACTCCCCGACACTCCCCCTTCCTGCCGGCCTGTGTCTGGGCTCGGCGAGGCGCTGCGGCAGCCTCCACCACACGCCCCGACGCCCGCACCACGACACGGTATTACTGGCAGGCTGACCAGCGGCCCTCACACCCGGGAATACCGTGGAACTCACGTCCTATTAGTTGATGTGCGTGTTGTGAATAATTGTGATTGCCGGAGACGTCACATCCACGCGTCCGCCTTTGCAACGGCACTTTATCACTATATTTATGCACCATTTTTTCATGTCAGCAGGGATCACTCTCCCCCATGTATATCTTTACTAGGTTAAGCTAGCTAACTACAGACTGCTTCTAATGTACTGAAAAAATAGAGTGCGGAGTGCATAGGATATTTCATTTGCTTCTCATTTGATAAGGTTTTAGTTCCCGGTCATACCAACTGCGTCAATGGCTTAATTAGGTGGGGATGCCTTGAAAATTTATAAATCCAGTGTTGTTGTTAATCTTAGGGTTAATCTTAGGGACCACTACTCCAAACCAATATTCGTAGTAATTTAGCACATGAATGAGGGAGCGAAGGGGGTTTTGGTGATGGTGTGGGCGTAAGAGAGGGAGGATATGGCTGTTAATAATTATATACATGGATGGTTGCATAATAGAAATGAAAGATGAAGTGGGTGATTTAGGTGCAAGGCTGAAAATGAGAGGTACAGAGCAGTCCTTGATGTTAAGTCTATCTGTAGAGGATGATTCTTTTTTTTTTTTTCATTTAACGTCATTATTTTCCCTTATGGAGCTGGATAAGTCAATGAAGATGCTGTCATCATTCATCTTGGTTTGGAGCGGGACTTTTCTACCTCATAATCAGGGGCGAAACTACGGGGGGGCATGGGGGGGCATATGCCCCCCCCATTAATGAACTGTGCCCCCCCAAATGCCCCCCCAATCAAGATGGGACTGCTCATAGGCGTACGAACCAAGCCCAGAGGTGGACTGGGATGGGCTGTAACCAGGCTTACCCTCCTAAAATTTGGGCAACAGCCTGTTTTTTTATTACTATAACTAGATCAGGAATTCCCAGTATGGGAACCAAGGTCCAAGGAGCGTTAACTTTGAAAGTGGCAGGCCCAGACAGGGTTGATATACTCATATTTTTGTATTTAAAAGTGTCTTATGTTTTATTTATGTATTTAATTTATTTTGGTTTTATATTATTAATCTATTTATTTATTTATTTATTTATTTTATTTTCATTTATTTTTGCCATGCTACGGTGGTTAAGAACACTTCACACATGTCACAGAGTTATAAAGTATTATCGCTGTAGGTCTGTGACTGTGACACGTGTTACTGGAATCCGTCTTTCCGTCAACAAACAGATAGAACCATAGATATAATATAAAAGCGATAATATGAAAATAAAATAAAAAACTATAATATAAGAATATAATATAAATTTTCATAATATATCTATGGACAGAATCGCCTCGTGTTCATGAAAAAAGTCCATCATTATTTATAGTCTTCTTAAATAAGAGTCACCCCCATAAAAATCAAATATAAGATATTTATTTTTATCATATCATTGTTCATTGATTAATAAATAATAAAGAATAGGTTAAAAATTGTGGTTCATTTACGTGATACCGAAAATAAATGATAAATTTGAGTTTTGTACTCAGTATTGTGTATAAGTTTGAAATAGTTACCATTCAATAGGCAGTAGCATTGATAGAAAATGGGAATAATCAGCTGTGTGGTGATGGTGGTGACCGTGGTGCACGTGTACTGTATGGTGGGTGATGCTTTGCTACTCCCGCGGGATTGGGAGTGATTTCACGGGCGTCATCTTCTGTCCCAACTCCCAAGGGCACCTGCTTCTCGATGGGCGGCTCCGTCCGTACGTAGTAGTGTTAACAATGATTATATATCACAATGGCATTTGATAAAAGTAATGACAAGGACAATGCCATCATCCCTCGGTTTTCATGATTAGTTGGATCTGTGCAGATACACGAGCTTGGAATGATGAAGTTCAGTTCCTTGCATTTTCAATTTTTTGAGGCATGTCGATGAGGTCCGGCTCGCATATAGCAGTCAACTGTTAGTCCGTGTATAACCTTTCTCTTTGTGCGGCCGGGATGGAAAGAATATATTAAGGTATCCCTCGCTCGGATTACTCCGGCGATGGAGATAACTGATGATTTCTTTTTACCTCAGCCATTATCAAAGGCATTGTTTCGTATAAATGTAATGGTCGTACCTATTCTTAAACATAGCGCCGCCCAAGAACACATATTTAACAAGGCATTCACAGTTGTAGGCATTTCCAGGGGTATTTTTTTTTTTCCTAGTGGCAGTTTAATTGAGCCTTCTGTACAATGAACCGAAAATAATACTAATAACACGACTGATTTCTTTTTTGCCCTTTGGAAGTAGTCCCTTAGTATAAGGATCCCGCTTGGTGACTGGTCAAAAGGCGAGAACTAAACCCAACCTAAATTTAAATCTTTTTAACTTAGCCAATTCAGTCAAATCTAACCTGATCCAACCTAATCATCTAATTATTGCAACTAATTCCCATAGGAGCCCCTAACCTATTACCCTGGTTCGTGTAACCATTTCAGTGATACATTGCCAAAATAAATTGCCAAAAATAACTGCTCGTGTGACTGCCTTTAGGGTTTGTACAGCGTAATGTGTACACCACACTTCGCACTAAGACTAAATCAGCTACTTTAAAATGTAATTTGTGTGCATACTGTAAAGACCGGTGGCCTGCTAAAACATATTTCGTTTGTGTACAGGCTGACTCATTGACTCTTGGCTGACCAGGCTGAGGCAATGCTTTCAAGATGCAGGCCAACATTAAGACATTTTTCGCCAAGCGAAAGGGTAATGCATCTGCAGAGAGTGACAGCAGTAAGAAATCAGATGCAGGCAAAGTTACAGAAGATGTGTTATTTCTTGATGATTCTTCGGATGACAGTAACATTTCTGAAAGTGATGAAGAACCTTATTCAGAATCAGAAAGACCCTATGCGGGCCGAGACGGAGAATAATTACCCCGAGCCTGCTGAAACTTCCCGACCCCAGGACCTAGTGATATCAGTTCTGGTCGGTTAGACAAGCCTGTGCAACCTTCATCGTGTATTTCCTGTGACCCGCTTTGGAACTTGAAAGATCTTTCAGATCAGCCTGGTATCAACAGCACACGTGGTTGGAATACTCTGTTTCTCAAGATGCTGCATACTGTTTCTCTTGCAGGAACTTTCCTGTTCCCAACAAGTCTAGGTCTGAAAACAATTTCACTCTTGTTGGCTATCGCCAATGGAAGAATGCAACCGAAAAAGATGCTGGATTTGCCCAGCACGAAAGCAGTGACTATCACAGTTTGACCTTCACTGCATGGAAGGAGTTTGAAGCACGAGTGAAACAGGGAAAGACAATTGAAGCATCATTAAGTACTGAACATGGAAAGATTGTCAGTGAAAATCGGCATTACATCAAAGTTGTTGCAAAAGTGCTATGTCTAACAGCAAGGCAAAAAATAGCTCAAAGAGGTCATAGAGAAGACAAGGACAGTGAAAATAAGGGCAACTTTTTAGAAATTATGGAAGCAATATCAGATCATGATGACATTGTGAAAAAGAAGCTGAGATTCAGAAACAACTATACAAGTTCCAAAATCCAAAATGAAGTTCATGATATTCTGGCAGAAATGATCAGGACTGAAATTAGCCAAGAGGTGAATGCTAGCAGTGAATATGCTGTCATGATGGACGAAACGAAAGATATCAGCAAGAAGGAACAGGGCTCAGTGGTCATTCGCTACATGTATGACAATTCTATTCATGAAGAATTTCTAGGTTTCATTCACCTTAAACAACTAAATGCTGAACATCTCAAAGACAAGCTCTATGAAATTCTCACCAACTGTGGAATTAATCCAGCTAATTGTGTTGCCCAAACTTATGATGGAGCATCGGTAATGAGTGGGGGAAATCGAGGAGTACAGGCTTTGTTTAGAGAAGAACATGCTCCCCATGCAGTATATATCCACTGCTACAACCATCGCCTCAACCTTGTGCTTGTTGAAAGTGTTAAGTCTGTGAAAAAAGCAGATAACTTTTTTTCCTTCATTCAGGAGTTGTACATGTTCATGTCGTCTCACACTGCACATGAATTATTTTTGCAAGAGCAACAGGAACAAGCAACAAGCAAGCAACCACAGACATTAAAGAAACTGAGTGACACAAGGTGGGCTTGTCAGTATATGGCCTGCAAAGTCATCCTAGATACCTTGCCATGTATCGTAAGTACATTAGACAAAATAGCTGAAACTCATTCTGGCAAACGAGCTCATGATGCTAGGTGCTTACTTGCAAGCCTCACATTTGATATTATTGTTTGTCTAGCAATGTTTACACATTTATTACAGAGAACTAAGCTTTTGTCAGACATGTTACAGTCACCCTCCCTTAACCTATCTGCTGCTGCAGATATGATAGACTCTGTTACGGAAGATCTGGCAAGTGAACGTCAAGAAGATACGTGGAAATCAATCTGGCAACGTGCTATCAATTTAGCTCATTCAGTAAGCATTGACACTGTCCCTCCTGCACCGAGAAGAGTTAGAAGAATACCTGATAGATTGAAGGAGAGTGTTGTGATGACGACAACTGGCCAGCAGGATGTGGTATCTCAAGAAGAGGAGTATCGTTCAAAATTGTTTTACCCTGTCTTGGACAGAATTTTAGCAGAACTTGCAACAAGATTTGATGAACCAAACAAGTCCCTCCTCAGAAGTATCTCTTGTTTGGAACCAAGCTCTCCACATTTTCTGGATTGTCAGAAACTTACAACTATGGCAGAACAGTTTGCAATTAATACAGAATATATAAGTGTAGAACTAAGACAAGCCAAAAGACTGGTTGACAGAAAGACATCCGAGAGTCAGGAGATACGGAGCATGGTTGCATTTTCTTCATTCTTGGCTCCATACAAGGAAGCATTCCCGATTTGTATCGGTTACTAAACATTGCACTGGTTATGCCTCCAACATCAGCCTCTTGTGAGAGGAGTTTTTCCTCACTCAGAATGATAAAAAATTATCTTAGAAGTACAGTCTGTGATACCAAACTTGATTCTCTTGGTGTAATTGCTATTCATCGCAAGAGGGCAAAAAAATTAAGTTTAGATCTCTTTTTGGACAGATTTGTGGGTAGACACAACAACAGAAAAATTCAGTTGTTTTAGACACTGATCTACGTCAGTACTCTGGCTATTTTGTATATGCTGTATGTTATAGTTACAGTAAGATTATGAAGGTAGGGATTTCATGAAATCACTAGTGAATTTAATGAAACAGATTTTTCATTTTGCTATGTTATGGAATGTAATTTAACTTAAACTAACATTACCTAACCTAACCTACCTTACCATAAACCAACATTACCTGTCCTAAACTAACTTTATTTATAAAACAATCCAATGTTATGTTACTCTCTCTGAGTCTCTCAGGCTGTGTAAGGCTAAGAAAGGTCAGGTTGTTTTAGTCAGGTTATGGTAAGGTTGGGTAGGGATGGTTAGGTTCGGTAAAGTTTAGATGTTAGGTTAGATTAGACTCCATAACATAGCAAAATGAAAAATCCGTTTCACAAATTCACTAGAGATTTCACGAAATCCCTAGCTTCACAATCTTACTGTAACATATAGTAA
Organism: Eriocheir sinensis; assembly: GCF_024679095.1. Classification (NCBI taxonomy): domain Eukaryota; kingdom Metazoa; phylum Arthropoda; class Malacostraca; order Decapoda; family Varunidae; genus Eriocheir; species Eriocheir sinensis. Next base: position 13,792,483 of record NC_066526.1, read on the forward strand.
TTGCTAAATTCAAGTGTAGATTGGCATGGAATTTCAATTAAACTGTGAAAAGTGGAAAATTATGTCTGAAGTAATTTTTTGTTTTTAAAACAGTTGAACTGTTGGAGGAATAAAAAACTTTTCTTAAAAAGGATTTTTTCAGCCCTGTTTATAATAAAGTTGTCATTAAAATTCACCTGCTTTTAAATGTTTTTTTCTGGTGCTTATAGGACTTCAATGTAGGTGAAAGGAGACAAAATTTTAAATAATCAGTGGAGTCTATCTTAGTTTACATAAGCCTTGGATACATTTATTTAAGGCTAAATTCATCCACAGCTTAGAATTCTGGCCAAAATAGCAGTATTTTTCTGGAATTGAAAATTTAAAAATCCCAGAAGAACGCTTCCCTGGACTAGTGTACCCCATTACTTCATGCCCCCCCTAAACAGATCACTGCCCCCCTGTCTGCCCCCCCAATCAGACCCCCCTAGTTTCGCCACTGCTCATAATGCCCTTCCTGTAGGCAACCCCAAGTTTTGACTGAGGGCCTAAGTGGATTGTCTGACATGGCTAACGAGCCCCACCTACCCGGGTTTGAAGTCAAGAGTTGTCCCTCTCCCAGGTGGATTGTTTACCATGGCTATGACCCTCACCTGCACAGACTGGATTGATGAAGTGACAGAAAATAAAAGGATGCTGCAGAGGGGTGAAGATGAAGATGAAAGGGTATGAAAAAGGAGGAGAAAGCTGAAAGTAAATGTAAGCAAAATGAAGTTAATGGTATTTGCATGAGCAAGAGTGACAAAAGTGGCAAAAACATCACCAGCAGTACCAATAAAAGCTTTATTATTTTTTTTATGTAACTGATGCTCTTATCATGCTGCTGTAGTTAACAACACAGTATTGTATCCAGCCTGAACAATCTCAATGAAAATTACACACACCTGGAAGCCATATTGCTCTCCATCCACAGAGTATTAAGCAGTGTACTCAGGCTGCAGCACAACTATAGCTTTGCCCTCATTAATGACAGGTCCATTCAACCAAGTCATCTATACAGCCAATTGTACACACATGTAGAAACCTCATCATACAAAACATGGCGTGAAGTCACAACTCAGACATGAACAAACCAGGCCATCATATACTTGATCTACTTCCTTCAACAGTTCCATTAGAAAAAAAATAATGTTCAGTTAAAAGGAGTAAACTCTATTGATGAAATGTTCAAAAAATAATATGCATGAGAGTTTGAGGCGAGTGCTGTAGTAAGGACATAACAATCACCGCCGCCAAACCACAGTTGCCAGCACTTTGCATTTCTGGACGGTTTCCTATTTCTCAGTGTCATGTGTTCCCTCCTGCAAATATTTATAAAATCTAGAAAGCAGCAGAAAAATAGTTGGTTCCAAAACTATTTACAGATCAATGTTCACCAATCTTTGAGTCTGCACTTCTTGTTTGTAAAAAATGTCACTTGTGCTTTTCCTACGGCACCTGTCTCACTTACTTCACCATATTGCTGAAGTAAGAAATAAATACATCAAAGAGCTGACATAAAAGCCTGTACATGTCACCAAAATAAACAAGTCTTACAGCCTCCACACACAGGCAGCTCTTCTTGTGTTGTGCTGCTGAAATGGCCATGCAAAGTGAAGCTCATGTATCAATACCATCATCTGTTTCTTAATTATCCGGTTTGATGTTCAATGACTGTCCTCCAATATTTTTATCAGTTGCTTCTTTCACATTAACACCAGAAGCAGCCAGGTCCTCCTCCACACATTTTCTTCATGTCTTCTTTGTAATTTAAGAATTCTTTTTTATAAGAACACATGGAAGCTGAGTCAAGGAGTTTGGTTCACAGTAATGTAAGCAATAGGTATAAGTATGAAGGAGTTTTTTTTTTTTTTTTTTTTTTTTTTTTTTTTACATTATGTTCTTTCAAACAATGATTCAATCTTATCCTCAGAGCATAATTATAGACATGGTCGGTCAAGGTGTTTTGTTGTTTGGTTCATGTCAATGTAAGTAAAATGTGTTCAGTATGAAACGCAAGATTTTTCAATAGTGTTTTAATTAACATTAATTTCTTCTAAACAATGAAAAATAATGAACCTTTTTTATTCATTGGAATATATATATATATATATATATATATATATATATATATATATATATATATATATATATATATATATATATATATATATATATATATATATATATATATATATATATATATGGTAAGTTGAGCTGTTTTGTTGTTTGGCTCATGTTAAATGTAAGTAAATGTGTTAAGTATGAAATAAACAGGAATTTTTAATATCATGTTCCTCCAAAAACACCAAATTGAAACGCATAAGAAGCAAAAAGAAACTGTCATACTCTAAGCAATGAGAAGGTGCCAAGGGCAATTCTACAACTGTCTGGCATAGAGGACGCAGAAATAAAGAACCAAACTTCAGTACAGACATGAGGAAACAAACAAACAGAAAGCTGAACTCACTGAAAGATTATTCCTTAAACAATGAAGAGAAGCTGGTGGCACAAAAGGCACCTGTACCTATGTCTATTCTATGTCCTCGGGTCTGACAGGATGTGCGAGTGGGATGACCGACTTCTGCTGGGTGTCACGGGATAACGCCTTCCTCATGTCTGCCAGGGAGAGAAAACATTGTGCTCGGGATTTGTTTCAAGTAAAAAAATAAAATAAAAAATAAAATAAGTAAAAAAACATCCTTTGACATAATACTGTAGAACCTCTGTTAAAGGAACCTTGGATATAATGAACTTATAGATATAATGAGTGTTCCCTTCAATTAGTTCATCAAGTGTGTGGTTTAATATATAAGTTAATGATTTCTTGATTTCCTTACCAGTTTCAAAGGAACATGAGTACATTAGTCATGGGATATTTGATTTATCTGTAGATGACATTAAGATTAAGTGAGTGATTAATGAATTCTTTTAATACACTTATCTTCAAACTGTAAACTTGTTTTTAGAAGACAAACTCCAGCCAGTGTAACCCATAAAGAAAACAAATAAATTATGATGATGAGAGAAATTATTACAGTTGCTTCTGGTTCATACATTTTAGAATTAAAAGCAATTTCCATTAGATTATTTGGTAAAGGAAGTTAAGTTCTGAAGCAAGCAATTATATTATTACCACTGTTATCAGTACAATTATTGTTGTATGAGTAAGGTAAGTAATGCTCTCAACACAAACCCTTACTTATATTTTCATTAAGCAATTTTGAAAACCTATTAGTTTTTATTCATTATTTTTCACAGTTAGGAAGATAGTCCAGGAACTAAACAAAAAAGGTAAAAGAGAAGAAGCTGCCTAAAAATAAATAATCTGAAATGAGGGAATGATTTAAAAACAAAAGAAAATAATAATAATGACGGAAAAAAATGCCCATAAAAATTAAATAATTAGCATTTAATTTCAGTTATTCAAATTTATGTTATTCATGCCATAGATGCTATTCACCTAACGGGCTTAAGCATAAAGCTCCTCGGGCCTGATGGGATTCTTCAAGGGAATCACTGACTTTTTTTCAACATCTTGGCTCAGCGCCTTTCTCATGTCTGTAAACAGTTACACTTCTAACACAGTTATAATACTTGCCTTGAGGGAAAATAGGTTAACCTCATGATAAAATAAGAAGGTAAACACTGATAAACCTTGCCTTGAGGGAAGAAAGTTACCTTCTTGATAAAATTTGAAGCTTTAATCACTGAAAAAAAAGAGGTTAATGGAAACATTCTCAAATCTTAAGGATAGCAAAGACATTTTTGTGCAAGTTGGCAGATGAATAAGATTATCAAGGCATATTGAGAGAGAGATTAAAGATTTTTCAGTGTTGGTAGACTGTTTTGGCATTTGAAAAATTTCCTAAACTTATCTTGGTAGTTAAAATATTTCCTAACCTTGGTAGTTATGAGTCAAAAAAATTCTTAACCTTTCCAAGTCAAGTTAACTTTACACAGAAATGGCAAACTAACACTAAAGTAGAAAGACCCAAAAACAATAAAGAAAACAAGAGTGACAGGATTCCAAACTTGAAGAAGAATACACCACAGGACCTCACCGTATGCATCTTCATCCGGCGCTCCCGAATAATACTGCAAGACGGTTCGGTACACTATGTAGCCGAGTTTCTTGTACATGGTGATGGCGACAACATTGCTGACTCGAACAAACAGGTCCACAAAGTAACACCGTTTCCTGCAAGTGATGAGGAGGAACCAAACTGTTTTGTACTGATGTAAGACACAAGTTAAGTAGCAGAAAAAATAAAACATTACACATTATAATGAGAGAGAGAGAGAGAGAGAGAGAGAGAGAGAGAGACTCATAAACTGAGAGTTGAAAGAAAAAAAAACTAGATGAAGATACTGAACAAAAGAAGTAAGGATGATGATCATGATAAAAAGGAGAAAGAAGAGGAAGAGATGAGAAGAAAAAGAAAAAGGAAAAAAAAAATAAGGATAAGAGGAGGAGGAGGAGGAGGAGGCCACATTTACATACTTTTCAGAGATGTCTTCCAGGATGGCCATGAGCTGCTTGGCCAGGCCGAGGCGTCGGTACTCAGGGGCCACTGTCAGGGCCGTCACGTGGCCGTGCCAGTTCTCTCCGTGGCCCTCAGCCTTGCCCATGACTGGACAGAACCACAAACACACTTTCATTACTAACATATCCTCAGTAAATGCAATTCTTCAGCATACTCCTTATACTGGCATATATTTTTATCTTAACATCATATTAAATTTTGTGCATTATGTACCTATTTGGCTAACAATCCTCCATTAGCTATTTATTTCTTTAATGGTTACTGATAGTGATTTATTTAAGTCTATGTATCTTTATATTATTATTATTTTTATTATCTATTATGTTATAATTATAATATTGATAATGATAATAATAATATTATCATTATTATTATTATTATTAACTGTGGAGAGCCACTGTACCTCCAAGAGACAATATTTTACCTTCATATTAAAGTCAAGGGAAAAGACTCTACTACCAATTGCTTTACGTCTGTTAGAGTGGAGAAGAACACTATCCACTACTTTATAACATGACTTGTATGACACAGTATATATATGATGTGCCACTTAAACTAGTTAAGTAGAGCAACATGAGAGATCTTGGTAAGTGAATTATTCTAAATGGGGTAATGATGCAGGTATGTAGTGATTTTTCATAATTACCTATTGTCATCGTTATTAGAGTACTCACTGTATCCCATGATGACTCCACTGGATGACTCGGCCACCTGGAAGTACTCGGGCCAGTGAGCCAAGTACTGCAGGTAGAAAGACAGGCCGTACGTCTCCGTGAGGGGGTCCAGGTTGACGTTGTTGAAGTGGAACATGTCCTCACACAGGAACGGCCGCAAGGTGGTCATGATGGAGGAATTTATCTCTCTCTTTCTCTCTCTGATGTCTCTCCCCCCAGCCTCCGCCCTCTCAACACTTCTTCAGGAAGTTTCCACCTGAAAGGAGATGCAAACTCTCTATTATATTGAAGAAATACAACATGACAGCAACACAGATAAGCCAGGGTCATCTAAACACACGGCAAGGCCTTGGATGTGTAAAAATACCCGAGGAGACGAAGACTGTCACCACGCCACCCACCTTTGTTTTGACGACTACGAGCTTAACACGAAATCTAACACCTAACTTAGCAACAAATACATTGTTCCAACAGTTTTCAATGTTAAATAAGAAAATAAAAGTCTTGGAGCTTATTTAAAGAACTGGTGATAGTTGTTTCAGCGCCAAGTGGAGGTTAAAATCATGGTAAGGAGATATGCAGGATCGATGTGTCTTTAATTAGATATATTTTGCTGTGCTTTCTTAGGCTGTATTATAATTTTGGGACCTGCAGAATTGTGGAGTGTGACCCAGCAGGTGAATATATAAATAACCAACAAGCTAACAAACAAACTAACAAGCAACGGTAACTAAGCGACCACAACAAACAATCACAGTATTCACGTAATTTTGCGGTTCACTCGTCTGGTCGAAGCCCCCTAAAACATTGAAGAAGAAGAAGACTGAAGAAAAGGAAGTCGAAAAAAAGAAGAACCTGCACTAACTAGATCCTAAAACACTGAATAAGAAGTCCATGATGAAACTGCTGCCAATGGTGGTCCTCCTTTGCCGCCGTGACGAGGTGTAGAGACTCGAGTTTCTCAGCATGGGCAGCAGGACGGACAGGAGGGCCAGGACAAGGAGGAAGGAGGGGCAGGAGGAGGAGTACGAGTATGTCTGTCCTCCGTGGAACTTCTCGTGGGTGGTGCCGCAAGAAATCTGTGGCTCGGCCTGGCCGGAGAGTGTGGCCAACATTGACTTCCTCAGGTAATGGCTACAGTTGCTGACAGTTAATAATACCAGTAGTAACTAGTGAGAAAAAATCAAACTTCACCTACTAACTTCTTGAGCTTTTCTTTAGTGTCTTGTAATCCTCATGTAACAGCTAGTTACTGACAAGGAAAATGTGGTATTATTCTAGTGTTTGCCCATACTCACCCCTCGCAACCAAAATTGGCTAGGGGGCCATTGAGACTTCAGGGAATGCGGTGGTAAACATGAAATGCATCGCAAATGCATAGTTTTTGAGTTATGGGGGGTTGAAAAATACCCTATATGTAGGGAGATTCCTTACAATTACTTAGATGTAGGGAAATTTCATACATTCCGGGGTGTTTTTACAACGTACGGAAACCACACAATTTCACTCACTCTCCACACCAAAGGGGGTTCGAGGGGGGCGTAGCCCCCTGTTACAGTGCTAAGCTCATAATGAAGCATCTAAACATTAAGTAATTTACGTCATAGGAATCTTGCAACCATCGTATATGACTATGCATTCACCTACTGGTAGCACATACGAACGCGTGAAGCAGGTTTGGTATCACGTACGAACGCTTGAAGCAGGTTCGAACGCAGGTTATTTGTGTTCAATGTCCCTCAGTTAGCTGTTAGGTCGTAAAGTTCGATTGGGGTACTTTAAGAGTGGGGGGGTCCAGGGGGGTCGAGGGGGGAAAAGCCCCCCGTTAGCAGGTCGTAAAGTTTGGTTGGAGTAGTTTAAATATGCTCCCCCACCCAAATACCCCGACTTCCCGCGGGTCCCCCAAGATCGTTTGGGGAAGGGGATTAATTCGGCTTCTTCTTTACTTTTAAGTACTTCCGCCTTCATATTATGGTTGAGGGACATGTATTTTTTTTTTTTTTTTTTTTTTTTTTTTAACTATGATATATGGAGGCGTATTATCGTATTCTGGAGGCGCGGAGTCAATATCCACAATCACCTTGTATACTGGGAATACGAACCCGTGAAGCAGATTCTAAATGCGGTCAGTAAGGATTCACGTGTTCAAACAGCTCGGGCAGGAGGTTCGAGAGCCTTCATTTGCTCTAGAACCCGCAGTACTGTTTAAGGCGCGGCGTTGGAAGGGTCACGGCTAGCCGGTGGTTTTACTTGTGTCAGTGATAATCAATGAAGATACACTGTGTTTGGTGCCACGGACTCTACTTGGAGGACAGAAACCTTGCGATGAGGTGACAACCTACTAGAGAGGGCATGAGTGTGGTGTAGGTGGTTTATATGAGCGCAGATGGCCCCCGGCGCCACGCAAGATGGTGAGGTGAGCATCATTTGGTGGGTTCACTACGCTTCTCTCCCAAAACAAGCTTGGGGATCCAGTGAGTGAGTGGTTTCCGTTTGGGAAATTCTAAATTCATCGCAAACGCTCATTTTAGTGGTGGTGGGAGGAAAAAATCCCTAACTGTAGGGAGTTTCCCTAGATCTAGGGAGTTTTTATCCCCCCCCCCACTAAAAAAATACGCGATTGCAACGGATTTCGTGTCCCACACCCGAAACCCTGTGTTCCCACCAGGTCCCCAGGCTTGTATGGGGGAGTATGGGCAAACACTAGAATTTTACCGAAAATGTTTTAACCTTTCTATAAACTTACAACCTGAACTTTTCTTTGCCACATGCCAGGAGTGAGGGCGTGGGCGTGGTGGTGAGCCTGAGCAGTGAGCGGCGGCCACACCGGTCTGCCGCTGACAGTATGGAGTGTCACCTCATCCCTGTGGAGGAGTTTGAGGATCCCACCATGAAACAGATCACTCAGTTCATTGACATCTGTGATCAGGCGCGGCAGGCAAAGAAAGTGTGTGTGTATGTGTGCAAAAATGTTAATAATAATAATTATAATACCTATTGATAGTAATAATAATGATACGTATATCGTTGAATGAGATTATCAGGAGTGCAATAAAAATATCCAATAGATGGGAGTAGCTCAACAAAACTTGTTAGGATCAGATGGTGTTCTGCATTTAAATCAGAATAGAAAAAAGTAATTTATTTAAGAATGAAGTACAGGAAATCCCCTATATTTAAAAGATGAAGGTCTGCAAAATTCGATAAAAGAAAAAAAAATAATAGACACCTCGGTTCCACGAAAGACATGTTCATATTACTGAAAAGTACAGATATACCATGCAGCACTGTATCGCGATTTCACCTATCGGCCGGTCAACACGTCAACAGCCAACACCACACCTCAGCAGTGCATAGTGTCAAAAGAGTCATGTCCATCCCAGTCCTTCATCACTTTCACTTAGCGTTACTTTTTGACTTCAGTTTGATCCTTCGAACATCGGAATCCTTTATCGCGTGAGGAAACGGCGTGAAATGGAGGTTGGGGGGGGGGAGTTGAGTGGTGTTGTACTTGGCACGTGTTGGGCTGTTTGGGACTGGTTTTTACACTGCAGCTTAAAAACTGGGGAAGTGTAGCATTAGCAATGGTAATGATTTGGTGGAGTGTATGATTGTTAGGGATTATAATAATATATTTACAGCAAAAAGGGAACAAGGAAATTTTAATTAATTTTAATTATTTTTCTTTGTATGTTTTGTATATTTAGTAGTGAATTTTTTATATTAATTTATTTTTTTTTTTTTTTTTTTTTTTTTTTTTTTTTTTTTTTTTTTTTTTTTCCTTTTTTTTTTAATGCTACCTATTTCGATATTCGAAAACGAAAACGGAAAATCGGAAAAATGAAAATTTTTTATTTAGTATATCCTAAATCCTGTACTTATGAAGTGAACATTGAGTAAGAAATTACATGTTTTGAGTCATTAGAATGGTGGGAATATCATGTTTGAGAGCTTTATAATGCTAGGATGTTATATGTTTAAGACTTTTACAATGGTGGGACTGGGACTGGTTATACATGTTAGTCCTCGCTGTAATCACACACCTACACCTCCCTCAGGGTGTGTGTGTACACTGCCGCATGGGCCGTGGAAGAACTGGTGTCATGTTGGCGTGTTACCTCATGAAGTTCTACTCACAGCCACCTGACGCTGCCATGCGCAACGTAAGGCTCATGAGGCCAGGCAGTGTGGAGACTAGGGAGCAGGAGCGAGCTGTCAGGAAATTCCATGACTACCTCCACTGGGGTCATGAATAAATGAGGCAGCTTGTGGTGAAGTCTTCAGTGCACAGCTGTGGTGACCCTGGAGTAACAATTCAAGCCTTGCTGCTACCAGCTGACAATTTTCAACCATCACCTAGTGACTGAAGATCACCTATGTGCTGTAGATCAACCCAAAGTTCATTGACCTCTATCATGTAGTGCAAACCAGCTTGTCTAAATCAGGAAAATGTATTACAGCAACAAAAAATATCTAGGACAAATGATCAGCACTCTATATGGAAGTCTACCATGCTATGGGTCCTGCAAATAAAATAAAAAATAAGGTCCATTGCAATCTGTAGTGAAGACATAAAGAACACTGAGCTTTCCTCACATCAAAAGTTGTCCTCATCCTGTTAATAACTCATACCACTAATGTAACAGAATTCCACCTTCCTCTCTCTTTCTCTCTCCTCCTCCCCCCCCACCATGAGGAAAAGGAAGCACATATAGTTACTTAAAAATTTATTTGAATAAAGTATATTTCAAGAAGGTCCCTATCATACTTCCTCAAATCATACAGTGGTTTGACATTCACCCCACAATCAATAAATATCACTGAGGAACCCAAGGTAGATTCATTAAAGAAAACAATCGACAAGGGTTAACCATTACCGCGTCACATGCATGGTGACCTGCCACGGAGGGCCACTAAGGCGTGCAGCGACCCACAAACCTTGGGTACAGAGAGGCCTCACGGATGTGGTAACGGTTCCCCAACCAGCAAAGGAACCTCTCCAGGCCAAGACCATACCCACCATGTGGCACTGAACCATACAGCCGCTAAAAGAGGAACAATGATATATTAATGGATGCCCTCCTATAATTACAGAAAATGATAATATCAAACATTAAATAATGGCAGCAGATTATTTTATAACAATTAAGTATCTGGTGTCCCTACAGACAAGGAGCCATAAGGAGTTGCATGAATCATCTGAAGCAACAGCTGTGACCTAAACAGAGAGGAGCTACCTATATGAAAACAACATTATAGAGCAAAAGAGTTTGAGTTACACAGGCAGGAGTGATTTACATAGATGTTCAAACTACACAGGCCCTAGGTGGTCTGGCCTTACACCTAGATGAAATAACATCAAATTCCAACCAAGACTGCATTTCTGCCTTAGTGAACATTTAGGTGGAAGAAGTAGCTGAACTGAAGGTGGGAGTTTATTCCATTCTTGTACAACAAAATTGGTGAGAAAGAGAGGCACCCACCTGATCAGTGTACCAGTAGTAAGGCTTGGGGTCAAGGCCGGCACCCTTGTAAGCCTCCATCAGCTCTGCGTGGTCGTACATCCTCATTGACCCACCGACAATCTCCCCAACGTTGGGCATCAGGAGGTCAACCTGCAGGGGCATGACATAGTATTTATCTGTTTTTTCAGAGTGGTTCTGTGAGGCATTCCTCATGTCAGAAGCTCATTATTGAAATTAGGAAGGTATATTACCTTCCTCTTAATACAATAAATAGGCTATGCTACATAGTTTTCATCTTCCTCTATACTGATATGCAAATTGATAAGAAGCAGAACTGTTAGGTTGTATGAACCTTAATTTGGCACCAGTTTGGTAGTAGCGTTTTTTTTCTTCAGTACAGAAAGACGAGAGAGAGAGTAAGCCATGACTTACAGACTCAGTGAGGGAGCGGTCGTCAGCACAGCGGGACATGTAGAACGCCTTGATGCCTGCTGGGAAGGAGTTCAGCAGGATGGGCTTGCCGATCATGTCCGTCATTTTCCTCTCAGGCATTTCCGGGATGTCCTGAAATCACCATTGTTATCATTAGCACCAGTAGCAACCTTTAATAGTCCACACAGTTCTAGGGTAGGCAGTGGCTGAGTGTTTAGTGTGCGGGCCCTGCATTCACCACATGCTGGACGATGCGGGTTCGAATCCCCACACTACCACCTGGGATTTTTCAGTCACCGCCGAGTGGCCTAAGACTACCCACATGCTGTCCTGAAGACCATCCATCACCGGACTCTAGAAGAAACCATCCAAGTGAATCAAGGATGAGTTCCGGGGGGCAGCATGAGCCAAGAATAAATGGCGCCACTATAAAAATAGTTGCCCGTGCCATGACGTGCTTGGGCCGACCACCAGGCCCCTGAAGAAAGCCTACCAGCACCTATAGGTGGACACACACACACACACACACACACACACAAAAAAAAAAAAAAAAAAAAAAAAAATACACCTCTCCATCTGATGGCAGTGAACTCCATCCTGGTCCGACAGAAGTTCCAAGTTCAGCTCCCTTCTTGCAACACATAACCTCAAGATAACAACCTTCAATCTAAAGCCAAGGAAAACTATGTATCTGTGTATCTGTTTCACTCCAGAATTTCTCTCCCATTCTGTTAAACCAATAAGGAAGCAGAGAAATGGAATAAATCAAACAGCTGTGTAGTTAACCCTGAGACAAGTCCTTATTCTAAATCAACAAAAAATTGTGTACATGTTCTAGTGTACAAAATTGTCATGTGTTTTTCATCTTTCTCATTTATATCATGGTTTATATGTATGTGTATGTTAGATGCTTCATGACTGTCCTCCAACTGTCTCTATGAAGTGCTTAATCCTCATCAACACCAGTTTTACTTTGCTGGGTTTCTCTTCCCCATTCTGTTAAAACATAGAGGAAGTGAATGAAAGAAACGCACAAAACAGCTGTGCAGTAAATCCATACATGACTGAAGGTTAGCAAAATTAAGTGTTTAAGGATGGGGAATTACAGATGATGAGTAAATGGCTCTCATAAGCAGCCATGTGTAGGTTGACTGGTCTTGTAGTCTCCTTATATCTAAAGGATGTGGCTCAATGGCAAAAAAAAAAAAAAAAAAAAAAAAAAGCTACTCGCCGCTCCTACAAATGTAAAAAGTAGAGTAGCCAAAAGAGAGGTCAATTTCAGGTGCATAAAATGTCTACGGGAGAGGAAGTATCCAGTTGAAATACCAGGAAAAATAGGAAATGTTTAAAGTTCTAAAAAGATCGACCTGGTAACCATTTGCTGCCTTTATTATGTGGAGAGAGGTCCACAACCCACCTCATAAAAGTCACACACCAGATGCTCCCTTCACTTAAGAGGCTTATGATATTATATGGCAAGAACACTATGACCCACCTCACCAAATCATAAAGCAGATGCTCCTTTACCGATGAGGTGTTAAGTCTAGGCAAAAAAAAGAGTTCCGAGACCCACCTCACCAAACTCGTAAAAGGTCCCGTCCTCCTTGGTAATGTTGTGTTCCTTCAGGTACTTGATGGCGTCAGCGTATGCCATCCTCATGAAGGGTCGAGTGGGTGCCACAAACTCCGGATGCAAGTCCTTCATTAACTGACCTCCAATAGGATGCTTCAACACTCTATCCACCACATCACACACCTGAAACACAAACAAGACACACCACATCAGATCATCCCCCTGCACTACTCTCTGCATGATCGTCTGTGGTAAAGACTTGAGGAAACAGATACTTCAACAGTCACTGATTTCTGTGGTTCAGTCATCAACCCATCAAGTCCTCTCCTCTAACTGGCTGTCTTCAACCCCTTAATGTCTCCTCTGCTGAAAAATAACATGAATAGACAGAAATACAACCACATACACCTAAGATAAAAATAAGGATAAAAAAACACTCTTCAATCAGTCCTGAAACGCTGGTGCAGCCACCCTCTCAACTCCTCTCTCTGGCCAACTCTAACTTGCTATTTTTTTATCAGTATTTTTGTGCCTATTGCTCATTTATGGAAACTATCCATTATTCTCTCTTTAGAACTTTTCTCTTTGTTAAACTTTGATATTTTTATGCTGACTGCTCTCATGAACCTGATAACTGCTTGCCTCCACCCATCTCATGTCATTGATTTAAAAGGCCTTCTGCTTAAGTCTATACTTATGCTGAATAACTCCCTAAGGCAAGAGTTAACAGTTATCTTCCCTCTTGTATCCCTTTCAGCCCAATGCTCTGGAACAACAGCCTTTTGAATACTGTATCTCCATATTCCTCATATTCTTGCAACTTTTTCTTTCAAGATGACTGCCAAGACATTTTCATAACTCTGCTAATAATCTCTCAACTTTTTTTTTTCTTACAACAAAGGAGACGGCTCTAGGGCAACAAAAAGTGTAGAAAAAAGGAGCAGCATTTGTGTATTTTAATCTTTTGTTTGTTTCTTTGTCAATTTTTTTTTTTTTTTGGCCGTTTGCTTCCTATACTGGAAATAAAGAAAGACAGAAGGCCTCCTCAGCTTTGTGGAAAGATCTGTAAAAATCAGAGATGCAATGCCTTACCAAATCTTCAATGCGGTCTAGAAGGTCGCTGAAGGTGATGAAGGGACACTCGGCCTCCACGTGTGTGTAGGAGGCCAGGTGGCGGCGCGTCCGAGACTGTTCTGCTCTGTAGGACTGTTCGATGCAAAACACATCACCAAAACTGTGGTGAGGAAGACAGGAATTACAAGCCACTCTTCCAAAGGCAACAGTGCTGCACTCTTACAATTCCTGGCAGCCAATGGTTTTGTTCCAGCACAGTTTTGAACAGCATGAGATTAATGAGTGCATTTTGTGGGAAGTGAGATCAACAAAATATTCAATTAGAAGTGATCTAATAGGTCAAGCAAGTTTCAAATACCATATCACAACCAAAATTAATAAAGTTTAATGAGAGACCAATTTACCCAGGCAAAGTGTGTCCCATAGGTAATAACAGGTCTAGATTGGCATAAACTCAAGAGGCAAGAGCTTGTGTTTACAACAAAATCTTGTTATTTGTGACCCTACAGTACTTATTCAGCTACTTGGCTGACAACATGCATAAAGGTCTGGTACCTTGGGAGGCAGGTTTCCAGGTACAGCTGGCTGGACTGGGTGAGGTACGCCTTCTCGCCAAAGAAGCTGAAGTCAAAGAGCGTTGACCCGCCCTCGCACTGTGTCTGCACCATGGTGGGCGGAGACATCCAGTCGTAGCCGCGGTCACTGTAGTGGTCCACAAATGCCTTCATCAGGATGGACCGCAGCCTTAACACCTGTAACATCACACTACTCAGGAGAGCTTCATAACACTGGCTCAGAGGTCCTCAGCCTTTTTGAATGATGTTGTCATACTGGATGTTATGATGAAGGCAAAGGGAAGCAGGAGAGAGATGTGATGCCTCGGTATTTACACTTAGCCCTCACAACTTTTACAGGAGCAGACTACAACCTTAACACTTACAACAGCTATAATTGATTGCCTTGGAGCAGTTTTCCCTCCAGATCAAGAAGTGCTAAGACTCTTTACAAGACTACATAACAACCTCAACACATGAAGTGCCGAGTATTACTTTGGACAGTTTCTATCCCTTGTTCATGAATTAGAAAACACACAAAACAAAGATAGGGGATATTCTGATGATAAGTTCAAACAAGAAACAGACTTGGGCAGGTCATATCCAGGGTTGCCAGATTATTATATCCACCATTGTATTTACCACCGTTTCTAGACACTTAACTATAGCAAAAAGACACTAATAAATAAACCTTTCAACAGTAACTATAAATAAATGTAGTTATTGGAGTGGAGGAGACAGTTTTGGGGTCGGAAATCAGAAAACATAAGAGGCTAAGTACGACAATCTGGTAACGCAGGTCACATCGAGTAGCAATGGCATTTGTAGTACCTTTCTATAGTCAATAAATAATAGATGGATGGATGGACGACATGTGGGCACAGTGTCTTGAAGGAGCAGGGTTTGAGTCCTCCCTGCTGCTACAAGCTCATCATTTACAGTCATCACCTAGTGGCCAAAGACTGCCCACATGCTGTCCTGAAAACCATCTATCAACCCAGACTCTAGATCAACTCTCTGAAGAGGATAACAAATGAGCTCTGGGGGCGGGTAGCATGAGCCAACAAAGATGGCACCACTCAATACACCTGCCTATGCCATGATGGGCTGGTGGCGACCATCAGCCCCCATCAAGAAAGCCAACCAGCACTATAGGCTGAATGTAAAAAATAAATAGATAAATACATAAATAACAAAGTATAAGAATTGCAACCCAGGAATTGTAATCAGGGAAAAAAAAAAGAAGGCAGAGGGACAACCTCTCAGCATTTGCCAGAGTAGGATAGAGTACTTAAACATCAGGAAAGGGGGAAGGATGTTGAAGAAAACCTTTGTCCTACATTGGACTAGTAAAGGATTAAGATGATGATGATGATGATGATCTCTGGTCTGATCTAATCTAAACAGCTCCAACACCACCACAAAAGTTTACCTTGGAGCAGTTTTCTCCCCTGATCATAAGGTGGCGCTTGTCCAGCTGCACATCAGGGTTGGACAGCTGGTTGATCTCTGCCTCCGCACCACCAGCAGGCGAATCACCAATCAGCTCCCAGAAGTCCACCTGAAGCTCGTGGCCGCCCGGTGCCTGGCCAAAGCAGTTCGCAAGCAAATATTAATGTGATCTTTATTATTGCATCTTTGTTCCTTAGTTAAATGAATCATAGCTTTGGAGTACATTTTACATGAGGAAATTTTACAAGAGCATCTTTTTTTCCATTTACAAAAGAAGGAAAAGGGCAACATTGACATACACATATAAATATATACTTATTTACATATTTTGTGATCATTAAAAGTTAGATTTACAAAATATCTTGTATACCCTACAGGGAGACATGGGGTCAATTCTGAGCTAAATAGGAAGTTGTTGAGAAAATAGGCAAACTGTAGTTGAAAAAAATAGTTATATAAAATGCAAATGAATTGAAATTAGTTCAATGTTTTGGCCTGAATTTATATCATATTGTTTGCATGGAAGGACAGAAGAGGCAGGAGGAAGCACAACACATGGACACAAGTTTGTGGATTGTATGAGAGGATCTGGTAACAGTGAATCTAAGGATGGCAGAGGACAGTGATAGAAGGGTGAGCATGCAGCACTCACCTCCTTCCCTTCAGGCACTTCCTGCAGCATGCCGTACAGCACCACACTGCTCTCGGTGTTCAGGATGATGGCCTCGTACGTCTGACACAGCCTGTCCGTCAACACACACTGCAGGAAGCCCGTGCCGTCACGCAGCACCAAAAACATCATGTTCTTGCCTGACCAAAGGAGGAAAAGAGAGCAATGCCTTACACTTACTTTCATTTACTTTGTCTCCTCCAAGCAACCTTTAACCATAGTGTATATATGTAGGAGGGAAGAGAGAAAGAGAGAGAAAAAAATTCACTTTCTCACTTACCCTCTCCCTCTTCCTCTCTCTCTCTGTGTCACCCTCTTACTCTCCCTCTCCCTCTCTCTGTCTCTCTCCCTCCCTCTCTCCCCCAGCCTCACCCTGCCTCCTGAGTCGGTGGACCCAGCCGTACACCTTCACTCGTTGCGTCCGATGGTCCTTGCCGTTAAGAATTTGTATGCAGGTGGCAGCCGGCAGACTCTTGTCCTCTGCTATGGTGACCTTCCGCGCCTCCTCCAAGGCCTTGGCACGCTTCTCTTCGTCCTCCTTCTCCTTCTGCAGGCGTGCTTCCAGTTTCTTGCATTCCTGGGAGGGCAAGGTGGATGTGTCACTTGTTTTGCTTTTTTTACAATAAAGGAAGTGGCTCAAGGGCAAATATAGATATAAAAAATCCACTAATCACTACTCCTACAAAAAATATAAATAAATGGCCAAAAGAGGTCAATTTCAGATGGAAAGGTATCTTGATCCTACCCTCTCAAAAAGAAGTAAAGTCGTAGACAGGAGGAAACACAGATGAAGGAAGGCAGTTCCAGAATTACCAGCAAGAGGGATAATAGAATGAAGATACTGGTCAACTCTTGCATAAGGGATTTGGACAGTATAGTGATGAGCTAGAGGCAGGTGTATAACTTCTGCTTATTTGTTATTGGCAAAGTTCTGAATAGAGACGTTAGGGACCTGTGACACTGGTTCAAGTTAGATCAATTCAATTTAAGGTGATATATATACTGGATGATATTTAGACTTGTTTTGTTTATTTGTTATTACTGACGTCATGGATGAAAATGTTTGGGATATGCAGCACTGGTTCAAGTTCTTCACGATAGAGAATTAGTTTCTTTGCCCACAATTAAACACAATACTTAATGATACTCACATCTTTCCATAGCTTGGTTATCTTTTTAAGCTGGCTTTTTGCTATGACTGTGTATTTCTGAAAGGAAACAAAATACAGATAAATATTCTTTGCATATTCCTGGGAAAATACCTCCAAAATCATTATTACAATGATAAAGGTTTTGAATTATTTGCTCTGCTACTAAAGAATATTATATGCAGGTTAAACATACATTGTGTGCACCTTTATGGCTGTATTCCAAGCTCTCCCTTACTAAGAATTTTCTGTTATTACCAACTTAAAATCCAAAGGCAGCACCAGGCTGTTCTTAGCCTTTGTTAAATTTCCCACACTTCACTTCCATATACTTTTTGGTAGGCCTATTTGTACCATACTATTACTTTGAGGAGATCAAATATGTTTTATATGTAGTCATTAACCCACTGGTGTAGTTCAGAGAAAGCTCATAGGGAATGGGATCTCATCTTGCTGGAACTGGTGACAGGGGAATTGTCTATGAAGAGAGAGCTTGCTGTACAGGTAACTCTCGATTTACGCGAGTTTGGTTTACGCGTTTTTTAAATAACGCGGGGTCCAAAATCCAAATAAATGTTTAATTTACACGTTTTTTTACTTATACGCGATATTTTATGGATTGGCCACCAGATGTCTCACGCAACTGGACTCACACGGCGCCGCGGCCACACAGCTGAGCTCAGTTCTTCCCATGCACCACTTGAACAACAATACGTACAGTACCCACGCTGCCACGCTACTCAACAATAGGGGTGGGCAGGTACCGGTATCAGTACCGGTACTAACGGTACCAGTACCAGACGGCTTGGTACCAGTACCAATACCACCCAGTCGCTCACGGTGTCCCTCATTTCTTCCTCACACGAGTGAGGCTGAGTGGATATCTCGGTCATATGGATATTCTCTCTCTCTCTCTCTCTCTCTCTCTCTCTCTCTCTCTCTCTCTCTCTCTCTCTCTCCACTGAATGAAGTGAATATCTATTTTTCGATAGAAACCTACCTCTTGTTTGATTTACATTGTTTTTGTTTTACGTGACCTCTTCAAGGACACAATACTCGCGTAAATCGAGAGTTACCTGTATAAGCAATAGTGTGCATCAGGACACACAACATGCATCACCCAAGGCAATAACACAATAATATACAATGCGCATTTGTCTTTTTCCCTAGAAGCAAACACACAAAGGAAAAAATGAGTTGCAAACAATTCATACAGCCTTGAAAGTGGCAAATATTTACTGACCACAGTGAATGAAATGTATCTGAGGTGAGTGAAGATAGTTTTGTACTTGGCTGTGACAAGTGGAATTTATATGTGCTTCATTTTTCCTCTTTTTATTTACTCAAGAGATTAAAATAGCAAGATTTTTCAGCATCTGATCAGGGCAACATTTCTAAATCATTGATCCTGCTGAGATGACACTAATGCACAATCTCTGGTGAGTGGATTTATTTGTGTGTTGAGTAAATTCTAAATAGTACTTGCTGATGGCTCATACATTGAATTACTGACTTTCACAACAGTGTTATCTTCAACAAAACAAAACTAATACAAAAAAATAACACAAATAAACATCTTTACAGAAAATGACAGAAGCAGCATATCCACCAGACAAAGCCAAACACCTCCATTCCTTGTGAGAATAACGTGATACAGGCACCAGCAGCAAGCACTACACCACTGGCTAATCTGTATCAACAGGTATCAGGTGGAAGGCAATGTACAGTGTTAGGGGTGCATGGAAACAGGAAGGACAACAGAATGGACTGTAAACTTGACAAAAGTTCCTAACACAGTTCTGGGCTAAAAGGGAACAAATGCATGAATGAGTCAGGGAAAAGACTAGAAAATAAGTGGTGAAAGAATCAGGAAAATATATGAATATAAATGAAAGTTCAATTGCTATAGTTCGTTCAAGTGACAAAAAGATTAATGAAGTAACACAATTGAAAGAAGAAAGGACCAAGAGGAGGATGACCTAAGAAGGAAATCAAAGCAAAGTAGGCCACAAGTAGGTCACTGGGTTGCTGGTATGAGTCAAGGGAGCAACCTGTCATGAGAGGCGAGGGGTGTCCACAAGTATGAATGCACCATTCCAATTACAGCAAATGTCTGTCACTTCAGACTCCAGATTATCAACAACCATTTTTTTTCATATAATAAATTCTATTTCTTTTTCCATAACTACTACTATTGCTACTGTTACTGCTACTTTTCTACTACCACTACCACCACTACTACTACCTTCTACTAATACTACTACTACCACCTTCTACTACTTTCTTTTTTTTTCTACTACATACATGATACCTCCACCCATGCACCTTCTACTACTACTACTACTACTACTATTGTAGCTACTACTACCTTCTATTACTACTACTACTACTACTACTACTTGTACTACTATTACTGCTGCTACTACTACTACTATGACTACTGCTCATACTATTATCAGGAGTTTTCTTCTACTTCTACCTCTACATCTAATCTTATGGGAACTTCACTTTATTCCTTAATTGAACACATATCATAACTTTATAGGGACTGATGTTTAGGCATGGTGACTATTGCACGAGTATATGCTGTGATTGGAATGGCATGTATAAAAAGCAAAACATCCCCTGGCATGCATTGTGAATCACCTGGGGTATTCTGGCACTCGGCAAGTTGAACTGACTGAGAACGCTCATGTCAGACGACGGGAAATCTCTGACTCCTTCACCAAAGCTCGTCATGTGCTTGTACCAGCGCATGAAGTGAGGAAGGGAGGGGTGGGCTGGGCCATTACTAGTGTGTGGCGAGCCTGCTAGCCGGGTATGTACCACTGCGTCGGCCTGGGATGGGGTGTGGCCCCCTATGTAACTGTACTGACTCAAATGTTGGTCTAATGCCTCCAGACAAGGATTCAGGTCTGTCCCTCCTCCCTCTGCCACAGCCTATAAGAGAGGACCTGCCTTAGACATCTCATGAGGTGAAGGATAGGTTACTGGCCTACGAAATAACACCTATAGAGTGGTGGATAACTAAAAAAGGCTTGGCAGTCTGTGGTGGGTTTCATCATGATAGAGACCTCCAAGAAAATGTTCATAAATTCATGGATAGGGAAGATAGGTGGTAAAGATTTACAGGAGCATCCTTGTGTAGGCTGTCTGGCCTCTTACAGACTCCTTACATTCTTGTGTTCTTATAAACTGCTGTCAGGAATACATCACTATAGACACTAGTTATTTTTCATCGTCTATCTAAACCTTTCTAAAATTTTCTCCTTTAGATTAGGTCAGTATCTGAAGAGGAAAAAATAAAATAAAATAAACATGCCCATTCAAAAGGAACTTACAGGAGAGTCTGAAAAGTGAAACACCATCAGTCCAATACAAGAAAAATCATTTGCGCTGAGAAGAGGCTGTATGGAATAGTTTCACCAAGGAAGTTGTGTGGCTGCATGGAATAGTAGGAGAGTTTCATCCAAGAATATAAATGGAATCAAGGAAAGATTGGAAAATTTAAGGAAAGAGCAGAAAGTCTCACATGATGAGTTCCCTGCCATATTCTGCAACATCACAAAGTTACACAAACACACAAAGAGTTGAAGAGTCCAACAAAGAGGAACCTTTATAGGATCCTGCACTGGATCAAAGCTAAATATCTATAAGTAAAGGGAACTGTCATGTTGTACACCTATTTTCTTCCTGCACTTTGATAATATTTTTTTGAGAACTGATTAACCTTTGTGTAGTACCTGGTTCTCCTCTTTGGTGTCTACTTACACACAATTAATTATTGTTTTTCCTGCACCATGATAGCATTTTATAGAAAAGATCAACCTTTATCTGTGTGTTTTTAATTCTCTCTCTCTCTCTCAAACTAAATACCCTGAGGTAAGTCAGTACGTACCTGGTTGTCCTCCTTGCCGTCCACATAGATGGTGGGGAAGGGCTCCTTGCCAGCCTTGCGCAAGGCCTGCATGGCTGTCTTGTATGGCCTGGCCTCTGTGCCATCACCTGTCTCATCACTCCCATGCTTCTCTGAGGTGTAGATCTCTCCTGAGGAGTCAAGCGAGGAAGGGTGAAAGGTGTGTGATATATTCACTTGTGAGACTAATGATGGCAGCCGAGTCTTCCAGCATTGTAAATTTTTTGCAATAATAATGTTGAAATGAATGAGATGTTTTCCAAAACTTGTCTACCATGAGGTAAATGTGTAATTATGAAAGATTCTAAAAGATAAATAGTACACCAATACACCAGTAAAAACTAATCTACATAAGCTTTAAGAATTTACAGAAAAGGGTAGCTAAAAGTTATGAATTGGGAATAACAAGATTTAGTGATGTGGAGAGATAGACATTCTGAACCGGTGATAGAATTCCTCATTTCAACAAAGGAGTGGAAAAAAGCAAATTTGCAAAAGGGAAAAATTATGGTAAATATTAAGATGTACACCCAATTCAAAATGCTGGACCTCACCACCTCCAAACCTGTATGCTGCCACTCTGAGTTTTCATAAATTAATAGAGCCCCCTTTAACCTAATAGAAGGCACCTACCCTATCGCTACTAAAATAGTATGTAGCATATTCCCACTATAACAGTATTCTATTGACATTTAATTACCTGCTCAAATTTCAAATGAGTAATTTCTGCAGAAATGGTTGAAAAGAGAGATGAATAGTTTAATATCTATTAGAAATAAATAGTATGAAACAACTGAATACAGTCAGCATTTTATGATAAATACCAAAATAAATAAATAAATAAATAGGTAAAGGTCCAGCATAACTCCAGCACCTTAATTTTGGTCTATTTTCTTCCAAACCTTCACAAAACCCTTTGTATACATATAATATATTAGTAAAAAGTGGCGGAGAAATGCCACCTACCGTGTTTTTAAAAGTAATAACCACGTGTGGTGAACCTGGTCTCACATGCGTGGGCTAATCGCTAACCAAGCGTACCGTCACTAACCACCCTAAAACAGCCCCGAGCCATGACTCAAGGTCATCCGGGGCCCCGGCCCTTTCAGCCTGAGCCCCAGATGACCTTGAGTCATGGCTCAGGGCTGTTTTAGGGTGGTTAGTGATGGTACGCTTGGTTAGCGATTAGCCCACGCATGTGAGACCAGGTTCACCACGTGTAGTTATTTATTTTTTTAAGAACACGCAGCCCAACCTATTTGCTGGAGTGTTTTAGGTGATTCTGATAATTTACTCCCAGAAATTACTCGTTTTCGTCTCCCCCCACCCGAAAACCCTGCATTCCCACAGGTCCCCAAGCTTGTTGGGGGTAGAGAGTAGGTGGCATTTGTCCATCACTTTTTACTAATGTATTAAATGTATTTGTACAAAGGGTTTTGTGAAGGTTTGGAAGAAATTATACCAAAATTAAGGCGCCGGAGCTGTACTGGACCTTTACCAATATATATATATATATATATATATATATATATATATATATATATATATATATATATATATATATATATATATATATATATATATATATATATATATATATATATATGTATATTTTTTTTTTTACAAGGGCGTAAATAAAAAAAATAAAAAAATAAAAAAAAGCCCGCTACTCACTGCTCCCGAACAGAGGTCAAAGGAGTGTCCAAAACAAGAGGTCAATTTCGGGAGGAGAGGTGTCCTGATACCCTCCTCTTGAAAGAGTTCAAGTCGTAGGCAGGAGGAAATACAGATGAAGGAAGATTGTTCCAGAGTTTGCTAGCGTGAGGGATGAAGGAGTGAAGATGCTGGTTGACTCTTGCATAAGGGATTTGGACAGTATAGGGATGAGCATGAGTAGAAAGTCGTGTGCAGCGGGGCCGCGGGAGGAGGGGAGGCATGCAGTTAGCAAGTTCAGAAGAGCAGTCAGCATGAAAATATCGATAGAAGATAGAAAGAGAAGCAACATGGCGGCGGAATTTGAGAGGTAAAAGACTATCAGTATGAGGAGGAGAGCTGATGAGATGAAGAGCCTTTGACTCCACTCTGTCAAGGAGAGCTGTGTGAGTGGAGCCCCCCCACACTTGAGATGCATACTCCATACGAGGGCGGACAAGGCCCCTGTAAATGGATAGCAACTGTATGGGGGAGAAGAACTGGCGGAGACGGTACAGAACGCCCAGCCTCGAGGAAGCTGATTTAGTAAGAGATGAGATATGAAGTTTCCAGTTGAGGTTTTGAGTTAAGGATAGACCGAGGATGTTTAGTGTTGAGGAAGGTGATAGCTGAGTGTTGTCAAAGAATAGTGGATAGTTGTTTGGAAGATTGTGTCGAGTAGATAGGTGGAGAAACTGCGTTTTTGAGGCGTTGAAGGACACCAGGTTCCTCTTGCCCCAATCGGAAATAATAGTAAGGTCTGAGGCTAAGCATTCTGTTGCCTCCAGCCTTGAATTGTAAAGTTCCTGTATGGTGGGTCTTCCATTAAAAGAAGTTGAGTAATGCAGAGTGGAGTCATCGGCGTAAGAATGGATAGGACAGTTCGTTTTGGAAAGAAGATCATCAATGAACAACAGAAAGAGAGTGGGAGATAGGACAGAACCCTGTGGGACACCACTGTTAATAGTTTTAGGGGGGAAGAACAGTGACTGTCTACCACAGCAGAAATAGAACGGTCAGAAAGGAAACTGGAGATAAAGGTACAGAGAGAAGGATAGAAACCATAGGAGGGTAGTTTGGAAAGCAAAGATTTGTGCCAGACCCTATCAAAAGCTTTTGATATGTCCAGCACAATAGCAAAGGTTTTACTGAAACGGCTAAGAGAGGATGACCAAGAGTCAGTTAGGAAGGCAAGGAGATCACCAGTAGAATACCCCTTGCGGAACCCATACTGGCGATCAGATAGAAGGTCAGAAGTGGAAAGGTGCTTTTGAATCTTCCGGTTAAGGATTGATTCAAAAGCTTTAGATAGACAAGAAAGTAAAGCTATAGGACGGTAGTTTGAGGAATTGGAACGATCACCCTTCTTAGGCACAGGCTGTATGAAGGCATACTTCCAGCAGGAAGGAAAGGTAGATGTTGACAGGCAGAGGCGAAAGAGTTTGACCAGGCAGGGTGACAGCACAGAGGCACAGTTTCTAAGGACAATAGGAGGCACTCCATCAGGTCCATAAGCCTTCTGAGGATTGAGGCCAGAGAGGGCATAGAAAACATCATTTTGAAGAATCTTTATAACAGGCATAAAAGAGTCAGAGGGGGGATGAGTAGGAGTAATATGCCCAGAATCGTCCAGAGTGGAGTTTTTAGAAAAAGTTTGAGAAGAGTTCAGCCTTAGAGATAGATGAGAATGCAGTGTTGCTGTCAGGACTGAGGAGTGGAGGGAATGATGAAGAAGTGAAGTTGGTGGAGATGTTTTTGGCTAGATGCCAGAAGTCACGGGAAGAGTTAGAGAAAGCAAGGTTTTGGCATTTTCTATTAATGAAAGTGTTTAGTTAGTCGGAGAATAGATTTGGCACAATTCCAGGCAGAAATGTAAAGTTTGTAGTTAGCATTAGTTTGAAGGCTCTGGTACCTTTTGTGAGCTGCCTCTCTATCATTGACAGCACGAGAACAAGCGTGATTAAACCAAGGCTTTTTAGCGTGAGGAGTAGAGAAAGTATGTGGAGTGTATGCCTCCATTCCAGAGACAATCACCTCTGTGATGCGCTGAGCACACACAGAGGGGTCTCCATCCTGGATGCAGTAATCATTCCACGGGAAATCGGAAAAGTACATCCTCAGGTCGTCCCACCGAGCTGAAGCAAAATGCCAGAAGCATCGCCTCTTCGGCAGGTCCAGAGGGTGTACAGGAGCGATAGGACAGGATACAGAAATAAGATTGTGATCGGAGGAGCCCAACGGAGAGAACAGTTTGACAGAATAAGCAGAAGGGTTTGAGGTTAGGAAGAGGTCTAGAATGTTGGGCCGGTCTCCAAGACGGTCAGGAATACGTGTAGGGTGCTGGATCAACTGCTCTAGGTCGTTGAGGATAGCAAAGTTGTAGGTTTGTTCACCAGGCTGGTCAGTGAAAGAGGATGAAAGCCAAAGCTGGTGGTGAACATTGAAATCTCCTAGGATGGAGATTTCAGTGAAAGGAGAGTGGGTCAAGATGTGCTCCACTTTAGAGTTCAAATAGTCAATGAATTTTACATAGTTAGTTGAGTTAGTTGAGAGGTAAACAGCACAGATGTATTTAGTAATAGAATATATATATATATATATATATATATATATATATATATATATATATATATATATATATATATATATATATATATATATATATATATATATATATATATATATATAATATATATATATATATATATATATATATATATATATATATATACATATATATATAATATATATATATATAGGTATTTATCATAAAATGCTATCAGAAATACATCACTACAGACACGTTATTTTTCATCATCTATCAAAAATATTCTAAAATTTCCTCCTTCAGATTAGATCAGTGTCTGAAGAGGAAAAAAACAAAATAAAATATAGGAGGGAGACTGATAAGCACATGAGCCGGGGCAGTCTGAAAATCATGTGGTCTTGTCTGCAATTACCTTCACAGTTTATACCACCTCCCATGTGTGTGTTTTTACCGTTCAGCTGTCATTGACCTGACCCACCCTCAGCCATCACCACAGGCAGGACACTGGCAACGCACTGCTCCTGTCACGTACATGTATACTTGTGTCACCAGCAGCAGCAGCAACAACCATGCGCCCGGCGGAGGTGGGCCAAAACCTGTTTGATGGAGCCCCAGCGTCCCCATGAGGCCATCCCTTTGCCTTACCTAGACTCATGTCGGCCACTGCGTCCCCCAGCTGCTGAGCCATGATGCAGAGCCACGTGTCCTCACAGCGCCGGGCAGATGACAGCAGTGTGTGAGCCTTTCCTCGGTCAGCCCAAACTTCTCTCTTCCACCTGGCCTCCTTTTACTTTACGGGTTTACTTTTCAGTTGCAAAACACCATTTTTTGTTATTTATCACCTTACATTTCTCCATAAAATTGTATAGTTTCATCCCCATACAAACACTTGCATATTAAGATGAAGCAGAGTATAGTAAATAGATAGTTTTAGAAGCAATTAAACTCAAACTAAAATAATCATATACCTTTATCGTGTGGTTGCATCATTCACTTCTTGCCTAACATTACCTGCTTGTACGTAGGGGAATTACGTGAATGATGACATACTCCCCTGATATTGCATGTATTATACTTTTTTCAAGGATGAGGGAAGCATTAGGAGTAATAAAAAACGTAAGGCAGGATCAGTGCAACTAGATTCATGTACTTAGCTAGGGAAATGCAATAATTCATTCACGACTGCAGACGGTAACAGCGCAGTGCGGAAGGAAAGCAGGTGAAAGTAGAGTGAAACCGTGCACATCTTCACGACCTAGATGACCTGACCTGCGCTTCTCTCTCTCTCTCTCTCTCTCTCTCTCTCTCTCTCTCTTTTCACACACACACACACACACACACACACGATTCATGAATTAAAGCCAAACTGGATATAATAAGCGTTATAGAAACGGGACAGCACGATCAGTCTAGAGTAGCTATATATAGTACGGCTCTTTTCTTGTATTTCACAACTAGGTAGGTAAATACAATATAAACACACACACACACACACACACACACACACACACACACACACACACACACACACACACACACTTATAATGTTTGTGAATAAGTTTTCTTTTTTTTTTTAATCTGACTGAAATTCTCTTTCAGAGGATCAGTTCAGTACGACTGATTCATTAAAAAAACAAGCTCGACCACTCGACCGCCACTTCCGTCAGCTTATAATATATATATATATATATATATATATATATATATATATATATATATATATATATATATATATATATATATATATATATATATATATATATATATATATATATATATATATATATATATATATATATATATATATATATATTTTTTTTTTTACGTCGCGGCTGATTGCGCCGGTAGGCTTCTTCCCGGTGGGGCCTGATGGTCGTCCCAGCCCGTTTGGGCGCAGGCGAGTGTTTATAGTGGCGCCATCTTGCATTGGCTCATGCTGCCCTCCCGGAGCTCATCTTTAATCCTAGAATATCTAGAGTCCGGTTGATAGGTGGTCTTCTGGACAGCGTGTGGGTAGTTTTAAGCCACTCGGCGGCGGCTGAAAAATCCCAGCTTAGTAGCACCTATATATATATATATATATATATATATATATATATATATATATATATATATATATATATATATATATATATATATATATATATATATATATATATATATATATATGTATATGTTCACTAAAGTGAAATGCAAAGTGGTAGAGCCATTCAAATGTGATATGGAAGAGAATGCATATACAGATACAGGAAGGCTGCCGGTGAAAGGGAATTTGAAGAGCACACCGGGATGAGATGGAGTATTTTTTTTTATAGGAAGTGTGAGCCCGTACGTGGAACTTGGAAGGGGTGATGGCTCACATCTAGAGCAAACTCAGCAGGCGCATGAAAATATCGATATATCGTAGAAGATAGAAAGGTAAGCAGCAGTATTGCAGCGAAATTTAAGAGATAGAAAACAGTAATAAGAATTAAGGAAGCTGATAAAACGAAAAGGCTTTGAATATTATTATCTCCAAAACAGCTTCTTGTAGGAATCAAATCCGCAGAGGTGGGCGCGGTACTGAAAAATCAGTATAGTGCGGTTGCGGTAGTGTGGTAGTATACACTACTTATTCCGGAGTATAGTGCGGTTGCGGTAGTGCGGTCCCAATTTATTTATTTCCCAGTGCGGCACGCGCGGTGTGCGGTACTATGGTAGCGTTAGTCAAAATAAAAAAAATACTTCAGTGCCTATCCTGGCTATCCAAACAAAGGAAAATAGTTCAATGAAAAATCGGCCGGCACCACGGACGGGTCCGGGGATGAAATGGCCGGCACCGCGCGGATTAAAGAAGACTCGCAGTGTAGTAGTTTAGTCTGTCTGTTTAGTATTTAATTTTGAACAATAACTGAAAAGTCAGAATGATTGAATCACTGATTCTGATGACTGATACCGATTGACTGATTGAGTCCGATTTACTGTAAAAAAAAATATACATATGTGAGCATGCCGCGCTGCAAATGTCGTCTTCGATAGTTTTCAAAGTACCGCAAAAAGTACCGCATATTTTTTTTTTTGTGCGGTCCGCAGTAGTGCGGTATTTTCAGAAATCTTGCGGTAATGCGGTACTTTTTTTGTGATGCGGTACTATCGCAGTACCGCATGCACTAAGTGCACCGCACTTGCCCACCTCGATCTGGTTAAGAGATCCTAAGGTCGAGAACAAAGACCTTCGAGAGGGTATATGGCAAGAGTGCGTCTAGCTCATCCCAAAATAATGAAGCAATTAAGGTTGGTGTGAGTGGATCGGCCCCTCGATCGTCTACACTTTGCATGCTTCATGATATAATAACTCAATTATCTTCTTATATATATGTTGCCAGTCGTTACGCAACGAGTAGTACGGATAATGTAAAGAGAGGAACGTTATCTACGTGATATAGCATACTTCTGGTATAAGGTTTGCCATGCACCTTGATCTATATATCGTACGGCGCATTTCAACAACCTCTACTGATCATTGTCCAAAACCTTATACATGTCCTTGTGATTGCTCCTTGTATTTATGTCAGCTTTATTTATTTTTTTTTTTTAAACCAAAACCTCCGTGTTTCGTGTTGTCAAAAATAGCCTTGCAGACGGGGATCAGCCGTGCGTCACGGTGTCTGCGGCAGGAATCGAGTCACGCCGTCCCGTCCATAGCTAGCCTGGCAAGCCTTGTTAATGTGCGACAATTACCTACAAAAGCGATAATCTAGTCTCTTTGTTCCATATGCGATGGTATAGGTATATAGACGATAGCATAATTATTTTCATATCTGCTTTGAAAATTTTCATGCAAATACAGTACAACACTATAGAATGTCCAGGATAAATCATGCGATATATCCATGCGATATCTATTTAGGCCGTATAAAGTTTAATACATAAAAAAAGTCATGTATAGAATTAATTTTTGCACGCCACACATATATGAGTGCATAAAAGATTATATTGTGTTAGCAATAGACTTAATTTTTAATGCTGTATAGATGTGAAATGGTAATTAACTGATAGTGGAGAAAAGAACACCCTAATAAAAGAGATGCAAAACAGAAAAGGGTATAATAGTGGAAACAATTAAACAGAAAAAAGAAATGCAAAAAGGAATTGCCCAGAGTAAGATTGTAGTTCATATATATGTTAAGTCCCTTACGTCTGATCCCTTGACTAAATCATGGCCTATATATATATTCTTTTTTTTAGCACTTGTCCCCTACCATTGTATCCTTTTATAGTTTCCTAGCTGGTGCTACTTCTGTACTGCCTGGGGGTTGGGATGGCATGCTCCTCCTCCTAGCTTTGTTGTTTACTTGCAACAATAAACTATCAATCAATCAATCAATCAAAGTAACCTAAAGTGAAGAAAACAGGAAAAGAAAATGGAATAGCAAAAGTGAACAGAAAAATTAAACAAGAGCTCAGGGCATGAAGTGAAGTACATAAGTGTGCGCAGTGAAGTAATTAGGAAGAATCTAAGTGTAAAGATGTGCAAAGGAGGACCTAAGAAGCGATATACAAAACGGAACAGCTCAAAAGAAGGAAAAGAGAAAGAATTTGCACCGTTGCCAGATTATCGTACTCAGAGCCTCGTATTTACCGGTTTCTGAGCCATAGTTATTGCCAAAAAACACCAATAATTAACTACTTTAACAATAATTATATATGAAGGCAGTTATTGTGGGCGAGGGGGTAGTTTTGGGTCGGAAATCGGCGAACATAGGAAGCAGAGTACGACAATCTGGCACATTGGTAAGAAATCGAGTATGATACCGAGGGGTCATGTTACAATTTCCGACCCCAAAACTGCTTTCATCACCCAAATGACTCCCTTCATATATGGTTATCGCTTAAATGGCTAATTATTGGTGTTTCTTGGCAACAGTTATGGGCCAGAAACCGGTAACTACGCGGCTCTGAGTACGACAATCTGGCAAACGTGAGTCCGAGGGTTTGTGTTATCGTGTACCTGGCAGCAGTGGGTCTTGCTCTGAGGCATCAACAAAGTCCCCACATTAAGGGAGACTCGACCCCAAAAACTCCCTCGTAGGTCCCCGCAGCGCTTGGTGGAGGCAGCCCCGAGGATGGAGGTGGACGAGGACTTGGAGGCAGGTCTGCTGAGGCAATTTAACTGCATGCTGACCACTGACAAGGAAGTTCTGATCAAAGAATTGCAGACTTTGGTTGGGGCGCATCTCAACGAACACACAGCCAGATTTTACCTGGAAATGAATGACTGGTTAGTATTTCCACCGATTTCAAAGCATACTCGCTCTATTTTCCCTTGATAAGAAGATGTCAATTGTGTCAGTGAGCGGATTTCTATTTGTAACGTACGTATGGACGAATTTTCCTTATGTGGGTCAGGGTCAAGGAATTTCGTCGCCATGTATAAATCGTGGATATTAATTACGTCATAATGTCATTGCTTTTTTCAGCCCTACCAGCCACAGCACCTTGTCTCTGCCTTGTCGATTTCACATGACAGGTCTAAATGCTACTGTCACCAGGGCACATGACACACCTCCTTCTTCTTCTTCTTTTGACCTGTTCCGCTTTGTATATATGCATTGTGGGTATTAATAACGTCATGTCATTTTTTTTTTTAGCCATATCAGCCACAGAACCTCGTCTCTGCCTTGTTGATTTCACATGACAGGTCTAAATGCTACTGTCACTAGGGCACATGACACACCTTCTTCTTCTTCTTCTTTTGACCTGTTCCACTTTGTATAGATGAATTGTGGATATTAATTGCGTCATTATGCCATTGTTTTTTCCAGCCATATCAGCCACAGCACCTTGTCTCTGCCTTGTTGATATCACATGACAGGTCTAAATGCTACTGTCACCAGGGCACATGACACACCTTCTTTTTCTTCTTCTTTTGACCTGTTCTGCTTTATATCGCTTCTTTGGTCCTCTTCATCTTCTTCTTTTGACCTGTTCCACTTTGTATCGCTTCTTAGGTCCTCCTCAACACTTACCATATATACTCCACACCATACACTTAGATTCTTTACAGTGCACACTTATACACTTCACCCTGAACTGAGCTGTTTTCTGCTCTTTTCTTCAACTGACTTTGCTTTTCTATGTCCTTTTGTTAATTTCCACCATTACACTTTTCACTCCACTGATGACTTACCATTTAACTCTGTAACCATCTGACATCTGATAGAGAAACAGCTGTCAGACAATAATGTGTATCATCAGACTGGGTGGCGGAGTGCAGTCAGGAACATTGACCCCACATAGAAATAAGAGATGTTCAGAGAAGGATGATGGGTAACTAATATTTAGGTATTACTAGTTACTAGGTTACTAGTTAAGTTAGCTTAGGTTAGTTAAAACTTTTTAATTTATTTGATTTGTCTGAAATTTTTAATAACATTCAGTATTCACCATTGTATTTATTTTTATATAAGGAATTTGTCATCCCGTTTTCTTGGTATGGTCTTTGAAATAGATATTTTTTTAATTTTGTTTCAGGAAAAGTAGACATTATTATATAAAATGAACACGTGTGTGTCTTTCAGGAACCTGCAGGCAGCCGTGTGTGCCTACTTTGACCTGCAGTCGTTCAACAAGCTGCCTCAGATGACCTTTGTGAAGGACATCACCATAGGGGAAGGCGAGAGTGTGCCGCCCTCCACCAAGTAGGTTTGCTCTGCTGCACTACAGAACATACTCTAGTAATGAAAATGCCAGCAGTAGTAGAAGTAGTAGTGTCTGTAATAATAGTTATAATTATTATAGTAGTAAGAGTAGTAGTAGTGGTAATAGTATTAGTACAGTAGTTGGTAATAATAGTAGTTGTGGTATTATTATTACAGGTTGAGAATCCCTTATTCGAAGTTCCTGGGACCGAAAGTGTTGCGAAATTTGGATTATTTCGGATTTTGGAATATTTTATCTATCTGCAGGCCCTTTTGACATTTTCAACAGTATCTTTACACCACAGAGCATACAACATGCAGTAATCACATTGAATAACAAGCAAAGGTGTTACTGTGATGACTGCTGACAATAAACTAATGCATAACAGCTCACTAGGGGCAAGATTCTCGAAGGTTACGTTGTCGTAAACCTACGTGGTCTTAACTTAAGTCGTCCTCACGATTATGATCAATCATTCAAACAAATCTTTTGTTTATAATATCTATACCAGTTTGTAAAAGAGCAAGTGGCCATACCAGCAGTGTGATGTCTGCCACATATAAGTCAGTGGCCATCTTACTTTTCACACTTTGATCCACAACCAACGACTTCACAGACATCATCCTGACACTCCCACTTGATATTAAGAGAAACTGAAACCATTATAACTTTTCCAAAGAAAATATGCTTTGCAATGGCTTCAACTCCTCTCTCAGCTACTATTAAATATTTTGTTTTTATTTTTATGCAGTTTCTGAATCTGCACAATTTTATGATTCTGTTGGTAATAGATATATGACCAATGTCAAATAACAAGAGTCAAAATTGTCTGCGAATGAAAATGTGCCTTGAGAACAGAGAGTCAGAGTTCACCATTTGCATCCTAGTGATTTGTTGGTAGCTCCTGCACTGCTTGTGATAACTTGTTAATCCCTTGTGACAAGCTTCACTGATTTGCAACATGACACAAGGTTTGTGAAAACTCAAATATGTGGATACTCCCAAGCTCTTGTGAGCACAGATTTGATAAGTACTGCACCATGGAGTGTTCTGTGAATGACAAGACGCAACCTGGAGCTCTCTCCCTGCCCTCACTTACCGCTGGGTAGTTGTCATAGATATTCACGATTATTTGTTATATTTATATTATTTGTATGTTAAGGAAAAGAAGCAGCATTCACCAGGCAGAAAGTAGGTTTATCCTTTTAAGTGTTGCAAGCCTAGTGTCAGATTTTTTATCAACTCCTACCAAAAGGCAAACATGGAAAGTACCTTAAAGGCCTCTGTCCTAAATGCCTTACTGGTAATTTCTGTCTTACTTGAAACTTTAAGATAATTTAATCACTTTATTTAAATACAGGAAGGGGCTTATAATTGATCCCCAAAACATAATCTCACGTAAGGCTTGGAGATGACTAGAACCACCAGTGGTCACATGCCTCCTCCTTTAATACAGCCTTATGGTGACCCTCACCTTACCCTCAGGTTCATCAAAACGTGGCGCATACAGAACACGGGCGAGGAGGGATGGCCCAGCGGCTGCTCCCTGGTGTACACGGGTGGAGAGCAGATGGGAGCACCACCCTGTGTGTCAGTGTCTCCGCTTGCTGCTGGGGAAATGACTGATGTGTCTGTGGAGATGACATCACCGGCCTGCACTGGTCTGTACTCCTCCAAGTGGCGCATGACCACCGCTCAAGGCAGCTTCTATGGGGGTGAGTTGATGATAGTAATTTTTGTCAGTAACCTCAGTATGTGAGTTTAAGTCATCAAAACTGTTCATTGATGTTATATTCTCTTCCTGCAACTCTGTCAAAACGATACGCACTTTATTACAACAACTTCATTCCCTAAGTCCTCACTTGTTTATCAGGACAGTTGAAAGGGGGCAGCTGCCTCAAATCTTTCAGTAGTTATCAGATACTATAGTCGGTTCCATGAGAGCTGGCGGAGATTTTCCTTCAGGGGTGGACTCGCGGACTTGTTATCATTGCATGGGTGATGGTACTGCGCGCTTATTGGCCAATTCTTAACTTGTTCTGATGCGCATAAAATTGACTTTGTATTCCTACCAAAACCCTTTGTGAGTTGTGAGGTAACAGATTGCACCGATAAAAATTAATGCAATAATATCTTTATTGATAAGTATGTTCCTTTTGAACTATTATAAATTAATCTGAAACGACATTCATAACAAAACTAAATTAGAACTGCACATAAACGGACAATGTCCAGCGACTGGAGCGACTGTTGAGGGCAGACCTTTTTTTTTACTACTTTTTACTACTACGAAGTGCTAGGCTAGAGTCAATTAACTCATTTATTGTAAGATTTCTTGGTATATTTTTAGGCCTGGCTTAGTCATAATTGTAGTGATGCTACAGAATCATAATGGTAACATTGGCCTAAGGCAAGAACCTTCTCATTTCTTTCATAGTCCTATCATTATTCCTGAGATGTGTTTCTAATATTTATGGGTAATAAACTAATAATAGCCATAAGGAAGAGCAATTATAAGAATAACTACATTTATATACAAATAGTGTTGATTTTAAGAAGTAGCAGAAAGCGAGAGATATTAGGCTATGTCACAGCAAACAAACCTGTCGTAGCTTAGATCTAGTAAACAACAGCCAATGAGCGGCGCGGAAACCGTCGCTCAAGCAATGAAGCCAAGTCCATGAGTCCACCCCTGAAGGAAAATCTCTGCCTGCTCTCGTGGAACTGACCATAGCATTTTGGTGAAAATATAGCATTTCATCGATTCTTTTTTCTCATGTGGGCAATAATATATTGAGAGCCTGTGTCATAAGCTAAGCTAAAGAAAGAGCGTTGCTACAAGTCAAGGCAGTCATGACAACACTGTTTTGCTTGTTCTTGAGACTCACTGGACCAGAGTAGAGTCTTGTTCTCTGATATCTTATGTAATGTGCCATTTCTCATTTCAGATACCATATGGGTCATTGTTCAGGTGGACTCTGGAGGCACCTTGGCACTGATGCAACAGATGGTGAACCTCAAAGAGTTGGGAGGCAGCCCGCCACCCACCTCCATCACCCACACCACCACCACCACCAACCCCTTTGCACCCACCCATACCCAGCCTCACCACCAACCCAACGGCAACCTTATCCCTCCACTACTACCCTCCTCACCCCCAAGACCACTCCAGGACCCGTCACTAGGCATCCAAGGCCCTGTGCCCCCCTCTCTGCCTAATCAAGATGAGGACACAGGCATGAGTTAGTAGTGCAGCAGAGTTTATTCAAGTGTTGTTGTGTTTTGTCCCTTGCCCTTCCCCATGTTAACCTCTTGTCACCTTTTCTGGCTTACTTAGAACTCACAGACAATACCCAAGAAACCCAAGTACCAAGACCAATTACTGAAGAGCACGCTGTCATCTTGAAACACGTCCTGCTTAGCACTAGACTGCCCTGAACTTTGTCCCTGCATTAAAGAATCAAGTTCTCCAACAACCCTGCCCAGAAAATAGAAACAAAATACTGAAGAACATACTGCCATTTGGAATATTTCTTGCCTGATACTCAACTGTCCTGAACTCCATTATCACAGAAGACAACCAAGTCCTTCAGCAGCCAATTGTAAAGATGTGCTGTAATATGGAGCACTTCTTACATCCTGCATGGCTGTCTAGAACTCATGACATCACATAGCACACCCAAATACCCAAACAACTGTACCCAGGAGATAGAGAAAATACTGAAAGCCATACTGTGAATATAAAATGGAGGAGAGCCATAAAGCGTCCAATCACCCAGGAAGAGTGAAAATGGACATTAAATGAAATGATGATGATGATGATACTGTGATTTGGAATGCATCTTAATTTTACTCAACTGCCCAGAACTCTGAAGATATATCATGAACCCAATTACTCCAACATCTGCACCCAAAATACTGCAAGAATACTGTAATTTGAGCATAAATGACAGTGAGGTGATGGAAGCAAGCGAACCAAACTCAGCCAATGCAAAAAGAAAACAATCCATAACTTAAAGGATGAAGAGGATTATGGAGCAGCAGACAATACTACCACTACTAGCGCCCATCCATCCCACTGACCCTGCCTTGGCCCATCTCTTTTCACAGCAAGGTATGGGAAGACTAGGGATTAGAGAGAGGGGGGACGAGAACAGCTTCTGGACCAACCTGACTCATGATTATGTTAGGGTTGGGGGCTAGGGATCAGAGAGAGAGAGAGATTTTATGTTTACTCATTGTCATTTTCAAAGCACATATATTTGTAGGATAGTTAAAAAAATATTTTCCCAATTCTGACAAAAACTGAGCTTTATGAAGAGATAACTTGATGACCACGAGATACATAACTCTGCTGTAGATCCTCATGTAAAGGTTCAATCTCATATTAAAGATGCCTCTCCCCTTCCATTATAAAGGCTGTGACAGGTTCAGTTGAGGAGTAAATGAAGTCCCCAAGGAGAGTAGCATCCATGTGTAATGGTGGTGTTTGCTACTGTTGAAGCACAAGAAATTGGTGTCAAAAAGAGGTTGAAATAGATTTGGATTGCAACAACAACATCAGATTCAGCTTCAAAGCTGTGCCCAAGGGAGGTAGGAGGGTCAACCCTTTACGAATAAGCCACTGAGGTATCTCTTTGGCCAAGAGGATTTCGGAACTTTTTTTGCATCTGCTCCGTCATTACAACTTTAACCCCTAAAAGCCGGGGATGTGACGTGAAATCAGTTCTCCCCGTATGGCAGTGTTATGACGTTTTCCTGAGAGTTGCTCACTTTCCATTATCAATTTCACGGCTCTACCTAAGCCAATAGCTTTAAATTTATGAGCATTCCCTTTTCCATCCTTCCTCTTCAATCTGCCACAAACCCAAAATCTCGACGTCATGTGTAGTTTCTGTGGTTCTTTTACCTCGCAGCAGCCTGTATTCGGCACGCTGCGTAGGTTGTGTGTGCCATGGCATAGCTGCGGCTCTCCCCCTCCCTGCATGACACTGCTGCATAGCTCCTTCATTACCCTCATATTCTTAAATTGATAACCCTGAAGGGTGGCAGGGGCCTCAGTATCACTTTCACCATCACCATAATGAGATTGATCTACAGGATGACCACCAAAGTGAGTTTGCACAATAACAGGGCTCAGCCTTCCTGATAAGACAAGGGGCTCATGTTCAGTGATGTTACCGTTACTGTCTTCACCAATAACACCACTTTCAAAGCTTGAAAAAGTCACTTTCAGCTCTCTCCCAATTGTGCTTACACTGAGCTCTTTTTGGAGCAAGAGGAGGCTTATGAGGAGTTGAGGTCACTGGCTGTGGGCACTCAGACAAGGAAGATTAAAAAAAACGCTCCTCCTGCCATTGGTAGTCACAGAAACACTGAGAATGGCACGGAGGAGTTGTGTGGCAGCCTAGAAGTCACGCTGACCCATAAATCCCCATGCAAACTTCAAAAGTACTGTGTAAAAAGGCAGACCAGAAAAACCTGTCACCCTCCCTTAACCTGGCAACTGGGAAAACCCATCACCTGCCCTTTAGGGGCTAAAGAAAGGTTGAAAATTTGACTTTTGCACAAGTCTATATAGTGATCATCAGTTGGCACTTCCTACCAAGCTGCTACAACCAATAACATATTATTCGATCTCATAATTCATACTTGTCATGCTTGTGGCCAAAGCCGGTTTTGGGGATCTTGGGTTAAGCCCGAGTAACAGCACCCTTTGAGCTATCCACTGCTGCAAGTGCCAAACCACCACCCCAGGAGACAGGACACAGCTCCTGCCTGACCCCCAGTACCCATGCACTGCTGGGTGGAGAGGGACAGGGTGAAAGAAGACTGTCTACACTCTGCCTAGAAATCAAACCCAGGATCTCTTTGTTGTGAACTGAGCATGCGAATCACTGCACTATAAAATACTCGATATATGCATGATATATACATAGAGAAACTTTTTGTTTCTCTTTTTGTCTCCATGGTCTTGATGGTGTGTTTCGTGTGATAGCACAGTCACTTGGTACCCAGCTTGATACTTCTATTCATTATCTCTCTCTAAACTTGTTACACATTTTTCTGACCAGATTTTTACCTATTTATTAGATGCCAACTCTAGAGTGAAGAACTGATGGTAGTGACTCATAGAAAGCAGAGGTTTATCCATGTAGATTATAATTAATACCAATGCCAAAATTGACACTCATACTTGATATATTCTCTAGAGACAAGCAAATGGGTTTTTCAGACCAGATTTTTACGCAATTAACATAAATCAGGAAGAAGACTGTAGGAAGACGAGTAATGAGAATGGAAGTACAAGTGAGAAGGAAGAGAAGGAGAAGGTGGGTGAGAGACAAAAGATCAGTGAGCTAATAGTACAAAACAGACCACAGTGGAGGAGCCTCACACACATCAGTGACCCCGTTAACTTGGGACAGTAATGCTGAGAACAGATACAATTGCAAAGAAGGGCTGATGGTGCTGGTTTTGAAAGAAGTGGAGTGCCACCAATTCAGATTATATTATTACTTTGCTGATACATACTGATGCTCACAGTAAATATCTTCCCCTTTAGACACTTCCATGACTTTCTTCCCCTTTATTTTCTTCTTATGACTCAAACTCTTTCCTTCTGCCTCCTTCCTATGACTTTCTTTCTTCCCTCTTTACTTTCCCCTTCCTATGACTCAAATTCTTTCTTTTTACCTCCTATTTCTTCCTTCCTATGACTTCAACTTTATTTCTTCCCTTGGTGTGTCTCCTTTACTGTATTTTTTTTATGTATCAGTTGAAAATAGCAAATATCAATCCCCACAATAAGAAAAAAGTGAGCATATACCACTACTACCAGTACAAATATATGGGACACCCCTTATAGAAGTATAACAAGGACTGGTGACCCTTCTCCCCAATGACAAACTCACTTTTTGCTCAGTGGACAGGCCAATGCCCAAGTAGACTGGGTTAAATCTCATGACATGCAGAAAGACACTGTCTCTGCAGCACACACAGGACAGAACCATTTTCATTGATCTTCGGTGACTAGTGGCTGAGTGGAAAGAAAGTATTACATCTTATGACAGGCAGAAAGGCTAGCATATACATATAGAACAGCACCATTTTCATAGATCTCCGGCAACTAGTGGCTAAGTGGAAAGAAAGTGTTGTATGTTACTGGTGTATTTTATGGCATGCAGTAAGATTCCAAGTCTCTTCAGCACATACAAAATCTCACCACTCTCATAGGCCTCCAAGGGTTGAAGTTTACCCTCTGTACATTGGCCACCTAAGGCGGCTAACTTATCCAACTGAAAGAATTATCTAGTATGCTATAATTTGCTTACAACTTTTTGATCCCTACAAAACAGGTTATGTAAAGAGTCAGAACAAACCACCTTCTTTGACAAGTAACTCAGTAATGCAATTTTTATTCAGATTTGTTGAAAGTTTTGTTATATTCTGGAAGGGTTAATAAACTTTGGGAGGGATTCATAGGTATTCAACTTTATTAACTTGAGAGGCTGCCTGAAAAAAAAAAGTAAACTATTACCCTTGAATTTCTAGCGATGCAAGTTGGCAGAACCTCTGTTTCTGCCATTGCCTGTGACTTGCCGAGAAAACCTTATGACATGCAGAAAGGTGTCATGCCTTCTCTCTGTTGCACCTAAAGACTAGCAATACTGTCCTGGATCTCTGGTGACGCAAGTTAGGAGAAAGAACATCATTATCGGTATTGCTTGTGCCTCCCCAGGAGGGTCATTCTTGTCTTGTGATGTAGCCAAGAGATCAGCATTAAGTCCACCTGCTCAGTATAATGCTCACACACTTCTCTATCATCTCTAGTGATTAAGCTAACTGCATATTCTCAGAGAGGCTCAGCATAATGCTCTATTCTGTCTAGTAATTAAGTTAATACATAGCATATTCATGGACAGGCTCAAACTAGTGTTCACACTTACTCAGTCTTACTAGGGAGAAAAGAGACTTGTCAATGTACCAAGAACCAATAACTAACTAATGACAGTCTTACTAGAAAGGAAAGTGACTCGGCACTAATGAGAATCAATAACTGACAAAAAGTGACTTAGCAATGTAACAAGGGCTAAATGACAGTCTTATGAGGAAGGAAAGTGACTCAGTACTGTAACAAGAATCATTACTAACTAATTGACTGGCCCATCTTAATGCTCAGACACCCCCTCAGGCTTAAGATAGAGGTAGACAAATCAACATTATAATAAACCTACAACTGACTGACTGTCTAAGCTACTGGTGCATCACAATTAGAAGCATCAAATTTTTCCTGATTGAAGTTGGAGCATTGACTTATCAGTGCAGCAGTGTGGAGGATTATGTGAAGTTGTCAGTTTACTCTTTGTCTAACTTGTTCAACCTGAACACCACACTTCTTTATAGCTGTAATGTGAATTCCTATGAGGCTGCTATTTTGGGGTTGCGGTTTGTGGTCAAAGACTGGATGTTTTCCTTAATAATATGCAGTTGTAATGGCCCTAGACGTGGATAAAGACTCCAAAGACAGCTGTAGGGTACCATTAGCTTTATCTTGCAATGCAAGATATGGCAAATTGCTTCACTCACTCACCGCCTATGCTCCCAGCGGTCCTGCTGAGCAAGCTCCCACGCAGCTGCCCTATCCATCCCAAGTCCTTCCTGGCACGATCAGCTGACTTGCCCCATCCATGAGTTACGTGGGCATCCCTTTGGTCTCCTCCACTCAGGGTTGTCTCGCACAGAAGCAACCCTGTGAGCAGGATCAACGTCTGGGAGGTGTGCCTCGTGCCCATACATCTGGAGTTAGCATTCATGGACTAAGCTGGTACAGGCCTTGATGCAGTTTCATAGTCGCTGGTTCAACTTCGACACAAAGTCATTTCAGCAATGCCACATGATCCTGTGAAGCACTTGGTACCAAAGGCATTGACACACCTCTCAATCTCAATCATACAGTAAGACAGGGAGCACGAGCAACTTAAAGATTTGAATCTTTGTCCACCTGCAAAGATATTGAGAACGCCATATACTCGTGTTGAGTGAGTCCATAACATTGTGGGCCAGGCCAGTCTGTCAAGTGACTTCCTGGTAAGACCCACCATTGTTATGCACTATGCTACCAAGGTATGGGAAGCTTTTGGTGACCTAGACATCCTCACCACGTGCAGGAGCAGACTGAACTGTGTCAACCAGCAAGATTCAAAATGACTGGACCTTGGCTTTGGCCCAGGAGACCTTCAGTCCTAGAGTTTTTGCCTCCTCATGAAGCACATTGAGAGCCATCACCAAGACCTCAAGTGATTCTGTAAAAAGTACAGCATCATCCGCAACAACACTCTCCTCTATATTCCCCATTGACTCCCTCGAGGCAACGGCACGCCACAAATAAGACTGATAAAAAATCCTACGAGATCCAATTATACGTAACCTCATCCTTCTTCATTTTTTGTATTTTGAATTTTTTTGCACATATACAATTGGTCACATCTGAATCAAATTATGGTTTGGTCTTTTTATTTCTTTAAGTAAAGCTTATAAAATTTCCAGCAAAGATCCATCAGTATATTAGATTTTAGGTGGATGGTCCCCTTTAGGACAGCATGTGGGTAGTCTTGGGCCACTCGGAAGTGACTGAAAAATCTCAGCTTGAGGCGGTGGGCAGGACTTGAACCCGCATCCTCCTGGACAGGACGCCAGGACGCTAACCACACAGCCATCTCCTCCCCAATTAGCGCATCATATAAGTATTGGAGCATCGGTATCAGTATCGGCTGACAAGTGGGTAACAGTAGTGGGTACCAATGCAAGATGGCGCCACTATAAACACTCGCCTGCGCCAGAACGGGCTGGGCCGACCATCAGGCCCCACCGGGAAGAAGCCTTGGGCCGACCATCAGGCCCCACCGGGAAGAAGCCTACCGGCGCAATAGGCCGCGACGTTAAAAAAAAAAAAAATAAATAAATAAAAAAAAGTATCGGTATCGGCCAACATCGTGGTATGTACTGGCACATCTCTAATTTCTACTTCTTGAAGCACATGAGAAATTGATCAATTCTGGAGAATAAATATCTTTCCCAACAGTCTGCCCAGGAACAAACAGTATTGGCTATACACGCAGCGGCAAACACAGCCACCCGGAGAACTGTCAGAGGTACTTTTCATAGTGAACTCGGTTCTTTTTTTCTATTTCATGATTCCAGATTACAAGTTAGTGTTTGGTGCCAAATGTCCAAACAAAGTGCCTACTGGTCAGGAAAAATATATTTAACCCATTGCTCGTAGGTTGAAGACCACCTGTCAACCCAGACTCTAGATTCTCTCTCTAAAGAGAGGCTCAAAGATGAGCTCCAGGGGGCAGTGTGAGCCAAGCAAAATAGTGCCACTTTAAACCATCAGGCCTCACCAAGAAAGCCTACTGGCACCATAGGCAAAAAAAAAAAAAAAAAAAAA
Organism: Eriocheir sinensis; assembly: GCF_024679095.1. Lineage (NCBI taxonomy): Eukaryota > Metazoa > Arthropoda > Malacostraca > Decapoda > Varunidae > Eriocheir > Eriocheir sinensis. Next base: position 13,835,380 of record NC_066526.1, read on the forward strand.
AAAAAAACTGATACTGATACCAGTACTTTTTTATTATGATTACGTATCTGTAAGATTATAAAGTAAAGAATAACGTGTATTGGTCTTGAATCGCATAATAAATAAGCCAAAAAAGTATCGGAGTATCAGCCACATTTTCACTTTGCCGACACCGATACCGATACTACAAAAAAAGGCCGATAGTGCCGATACCAATACCGATTTTATCAGCACATCTTTAGTAGAAATACCTCTTTTTGTGCGCTGGCACTGAGGTTTGAACCACCTCCCTTTCAACCACTGCACTGCACTCAAAACTGAGCACTCCACAATCTCCATAAAGTACTTATCACATTTGCAGTTATATATAAATATAAGTCAAAGTACAGTGTTCAATTCACACTTTTGTAAAACATGAAAAATATTGTAATCTGTAGCCACAGAAACCTTCCACACTGCTCTGGACAGCAACTAGACACTGTCTCATACAGGGACTTTATAATACTATGAATTCTCATTGACACTCATGGGCTCAATATTAAGTCAAGTTGATTTGCATAGGTTTTTCATAACATAGGGAAAGGCAAGGGAATCACTCAGTTGACATTAGTTGTCATGTTCTTGAGAATACTGTCACTTTTCCATCAGCCTTGTCACCACTTAACTTTGGCTGGAGCTCCTCTTAGGCACCACCTCAGGCAATGCACAGCCCCAGAAAAAAGGATTAGGTCATTCAGGTGAACAGAAGAGTAGTGTATATCATCTAGTATTTTACCTTCAGTAGCCTATCTCTTATAATGATTATCAGCAGCTTTACTCCTTTTATATCCTAAGAAAACAAGAATTATGGAGAACCATTTACATTTGTTTTCCCTTATGTAGTAAACTTAAAATTTTTTCCAAGTTTTCAGTCATTACACAAATTCATCCTTTTAATCCAGTTGTAGCAAGTGAGAATTATACTCTAATTGATTTTCCATTATATTTACAGAAGTCACTAAATGTGGTCTGACTGACTTATTGAAGTCTCCTTATATCATTGTGTGTCCTTGAGAGATACAATACTCAAATAAGGCTGAGACAAGATGTGGATTTTGTGGGATGGGGAAAGGAACCTAATCCTGGAATCTGTCAGTGTGTTTGTAAGAGGAAAAGTAGGAAAGATGTGTGACAAGGGCTACTCACCTGATTGACCTTTCCTGCTCACTAGTTTATTAGAGGGAAAAGTTCAAAACGGACCAGAAAGGCTTTGACAGCAGCCATGTCAGCCCTCACTCTATGCATTTTACATAAGAATGAGGCACTGAGGAATTCTTGAGGGTGTCATAGGTCAGGAGGAAGAGAGGAGGGTTAAAGGCAGCATGAAAAGATAGTGAATGAAAAATGAAGGATAAATTAGGAGCATTTGGGTCCTGCCATTAGGCATAGGGGTCGCAGCATCTCACAGTGACTCAGATTTCAGCCATGTTTGTGTTTGGGTGTTTTATTTTTTTGTGTTTGTGTGTGTACTCACCGTCTTGTATGCCTGCCATGCCCTTGTGTTTAAGGGTCAGAGTGCATCAGTACTAATAATACAAGGTTAAATATCAGCATCCCTTGAGGACTGGAGCGTAATTGTCAGTTAATGAGTAGCTGTGCAGGGACAGACTTGTTAGTTCTCTATCCATGTAACAATTGTGCTCTGAATTAAGCCAACATCTTGTCTGATATATTTAGCAGTGCAGTGCTGTTGTACTGTGTTAATAATATTCTAGCACATAAATCATCAAACACCATGCAGCACTAAATCATAAATCTGAAACAGCAAGTTGTATGAAGAGAAGGAAGGATGTGTTGATATTATGAATTGACTTGGGAAGGAGTGGGACGTAAAGAAAGCAAAGGTAAGAGATATAATATCATTCCAAGCTAGTTGAGTCATGAACTGGAGTTCAAGGCAAAGCAACTTGATTGCTAAGAGAAGGAATGTTATGGTAGTATTCTGAAAGGACTTTGGTTAGGAATGGATTGTAATGAACATAGGACTATTGCAAACTAGTTGAGTCAGGAGCTGGAGCTCAAGAGGAACTAAAGGTAATAAGAGGACACAGCTCAATGAAATTAACTGTTCACCATGAAAAAAATGTAAACAAGAAGCAAACTTACAGGTTAATGTGTGGGGTAGTGAGGGATTGTCTTAATACCAAAGGGACAATATGCCAACACTGACAGATTCCAGCCTTGTGTACAGTGCCAAGGTCTGTTACTTTATTCATAAGATATCCAATGAGAAAAAAATATATATACATACATGTATATGTATATTGACAATGCTGTGATTTCACCTACTCATGCGTATGAATGAGGACATGTACTATGTACTTGAATCTTACACACACACACACACACACACACACACACACACACACACACACAGGGGCATGAGGAATGAAATAACTGCTCTGGTAGCTCAGTGGTAAAGCTCTGCCCTGCCAGGCTTCACAACCTGGCAGGTGTGGGTTTGAGCCCTGCTCAGGCCAGGAATTTTCCACTGACAATGAGTGGTTACTGTCCTCCCTTGAGCAAGGGCGATGTGATGTGTGAAGGTCCTGGCAGTACCCAGAGATCGATTATAACGAGCCTCGTTCTAATCAGGAGGGTACTTTCTGGCAATGACGAATCCAGATAGTGATCAGGCTGTGGGAAAATCACACACACACACACACACACACACATTAGGAAAAGAATAGAGAAAGGTGACATAATTACAGCGTTAAGGGTAATGATAGTCATCGGAATTGATAGTAGGCTGTTATAAGAATGAGAGTGACAAAAGAACTAGAAAGAAATTACAGAATATGAGGTGTTTGAAAGACATCAAAAAATAGTTTTACATATAGATGCACTGAACTGTGGAATGGCCTGGACAGGGAGATCCTCCAGTCAAAATCTGTACAGGAGTTTGACTGATTAAGACAGAGTGTAGGTCATTTCCTGTATATAACATAAATACACACACACACACACACACACACACACACACACACACATACACACACACACAGGGGCATGAGGAATGAAATAAGGGCATAGTTTCTAGAATTCACCATCTTGTTTGCCAGTACATAATAGTCTATATGTGTATAAATATTTTTTACAATGTTAGAAATTTTAAAAGATAAACTATATATATAGATTATTAATATTATTACCATTAAATAATTATTGTTCCTTGGTCTCCTAAGATATTGTGGGTCACTTATTTAGCCTGGGATAAAATTGGGTTCACTTCATACTGGATGCAATGCTGAGTATGCTGTGGGCACACACTCGCAATGTCTGTTAAGTGACCGTTCACACCGAAAGTGATGTTTACAAGCATTACTTTTGATTCTAAGTCTTATTTTCAGAAAGCACTCCCACCCACAAAGCTTGAGTCATAATTTTGATCAGGCCTATGGTGAGGTCTGGTCACTTCCTTGTAAGATGCAGGATGTAGCACAGACCTGAAATCTATAAAGTATCAGCTTTCCCCATTAATGATCTGAGAGGAAAGTGAAATCTTTAGTTAATGATACATAAGTGAGAAGTGTTATAGGTAAATTTCAGGTTTACATAAGGTTTGCTAACCACTACACCATGGAGCAGCCATGAGAGGAAAGAAGGATAATAATGTGGGAATTAGAATTTGCTTATGCTTAAAGGGTATGGATAAAGTAGAATATCAGAGTTAGATAAAAAGTCAAATTTCCTTCAGTGTTCATTTTCTTCACCCTCACAAATGCTCTAGTAGTCATGGACAGAAATAGAATATTGCAATTAGCTAAAGTCTTTCCCAAGCAGTAACCATTTCCTTCACCCCAGCTAGGCTCACAAACACTAGTATGCATGGATAGAAGTAGAATGCTAAAATTAGATAAAACGTCAATTTTCCAAAGCAGTGACCATTTCCTTTGTCCCAGCTTACTTTCCATATGCTTTTGTGTGCGTACCTGAGGAAAGCTACATTGACAAGTACAGCTGAGGAGGTGGTAAACTTTCTAGGGGCTGCTTTCACAGTCACTTTGTTTGTTTTGATCGTTACCAATGGCGGCAATCGACGCTATAATTTTCCACGTGAAACTGGCCTATGGGATAGTGGCGGCTGCAGAGGAAGGGAGACCTGTTGAGAATGTGTGGTAAGGTGCGGGGCTAGGCTAACCCCGCAGCCGCCACTACCCCATCGGCCAGTTTTACGTGGAAATACTATAGCAGCGATAACAGCCATTGGTAACAATCAAAACAAACAAAATGACTGTGAAAGTGGCCCTAGGTGTGTAGCCATGCCTCTCTTGTCAGACATGAAGCATCAAAGCCGGTGTGAACGACCTCTGAAAAAAAAAGACGGAGTTGGAAGCCACGTCGCTCTCCATTCACATCAAAGTTGCATCACATCCAGTATAAAATGGCCTTTAGTCAGTTCTGCGGTGTGTCTGTCTGTATGCATGTCTGTGTCCGTCCATATTACTGGGGTTACACGAGCAACTCTTTGGGTGTTTCTTTATTTACACTGCATTGTATTCTACCATGTTTTGCTCTGTTCTGTGCATTTGCTGTGATGAAAAAACAAAAATATGTAAAGTCTTCCCTCAGAGATGTTATGTTTGATGATTGTTCTTTCCTAAACATCCATAAAAAAACTGCATAATGATATCACTTATTTCAAACACTTATGTCTGCAGAGAGAGAGAGAGAGAGAGAGATAGATACGTTAATTAGGAAGAATAAATCATCATAGTCTAGTATATATGAGGCATGCAAAATAAAAACCTGATTACATTTAAGGTTCAGAAATATATATGAAATCTTAAATTGTGTGATTCATCAGGTGTATATGTTACCAGTGGAGGACTTTCAAGGCAGTTTCCATGTAGAGGGCAGCACCATGCGTATAGTGCCTTGAGTCTTGAGCTTGCAACGTAACTTCAGACGGAGAGGCCGATAAGCAGAGTGCTGCCCTCTACATAGACTCGGTTTCGAAAGTCATCTTTGTTGACCTTGTATGAGGGAAGTGTATCCTTGACTGGTGTGTTTTCCTATTTGATGCTGTGCTGCACTTTTCTGTTTTTTTTATTATTTTTAATGCCCAGATAACTTGTATAAATGTATTAGTAAAATGGCTTTGAGACAGACTGTTACAAGCTCATCGCGAATTCACAATCCTTGAAATCTACAAATATGTAGTTATAGATATTAAATGTTATCATTTTATTATTTTTATTTGTTGGCTTTATTATTATTTTTTTTATTAATATTATTACTATTAATATTTGCAAAAATACTAATTGTTCAAAATGCAATGTTAATGTATTTTTCATTATTATTAACGTTGTTGCTGAGGCAGGATGCATAATGGTAACTATGGCAGAGTAGTTTTGGCAGGAAACAGCGAAAAGAAGCAACGGGTGAAGCAGGTATGTGACGTGGGGCTGTTCTTCACGACACCTCTCACCATGCTCCCCCTCTCGCTTATACCACCCCTACCATACCAGGCAACCAAGCCCTCTTCAAGTGTAGAGTGGGGAGAGGAAGGCAGTCTGAAGCCAGCAACCAACCATGCACCACTTTCTTCCTTCTGGTCCCACTGATGCGCCTGGGCCAGTAGCTTCAAGTAGGCCTTCAGTGACACTCACCCATCAAAATCCTGAGGCTTATGCCTACACATGCTCCTCTGGGCTGGAGAAGAGTTAGAAGTGAGGAGCATGGAAGCATGGGGAGAGTTGGCAGGAAGCGAGCCCGATTTTTTATTACGATCCACAGACTCAGGCTTAAGTGTTAGACCTGACATTGCTCGCTGAGAGTCGTCCTGTGCATCACTGAGCTCACTCTGTCACTTAGCTGGGTCACTGTGTATGTCAAGATTTGCGCTGCTTCCTCCAGCTTTTCTACTCCCCGTATCTCATTCTTCACCTAAGCGCACCTAAGTGTCAACTTTTTGCCACCTGCAGTGTCCTACTTATCTCGTGCCTCATATCATCCTGTACTTTTCTCTGTTCCTCTCTCATCACCTGTATGAGGGCCATCATGTTGGCCAGCGAGGGCCCACCGTTAGATCCTGTAGCTCCCTTACTGTCCGTCATTTTGCTCTTCAGACGCATGAGCTCCCTTCCCTTGAGCCACACAACCAGGTGGCAATCAACTTAGCACTCAGCTTTGGATTCCACTCCTGATACCAGCATTGCTCATGCAGACAGGTGGGAGGAAGGTGAAACACAAATTTCTTCCAAGCCATATATTGATCCCCACATACAATAATACTTGGCGGCAGTAACAAGAACAAAGGGGATGGGGTGACAGTAGATGCAAAGAGTGGTGCTTGCCTGGTGTCTGGCTTCACACTGCCTTCCTCTCCCTGCTCTACTCTTGAGAAAGGCTTGGCTGCCCGGTAAGGTAGCTGTGGTATGAGGGAGAGGGGTGACACGGAGTGAGAGGTGTCATGAAGAACTGCCCCATGTCACGTACCCTCTTCACCTGCTGCTTCTCTTCACTGCTCCATGCCGAGATTACTCTGCTGTAGTTGCCGCTACACACCTGCCTCCACAACATTATTACTATAATTATTATTATTATGATCATTATAATTATTTTTTCCTTCAAAAAAGTTAATTATGAAATTTTATTATTTCTTATATTTACTATTATTATTAATATATAGGACAATGGTTTAAAAAAAAGTAGCTAGGATATGTCTGCCAAACATTGCAGGATGCTCAGCTGAATTATGTGTTTTGCCAAGGGAATTTTCATTAGTGTTACATAGAGAATCAGTTTTGTAACAGATTCATGTTCAACATGTACAGACTAAAATTACACAGGATTTTATGACTTGGCTTTTCTTTGTACCTATTAGTGGATGGCAGTGGTAATGGATCAATGTAACAAATTCCTTAGATTCATACTTTATGAATGAAAACTTCAAATAGAGGTTAGGTAGACCTATGAATGGGGAGGACAGATGGTGAATAACTGATAGATCTCAGGAGCTGCCGTGTGAACTGATGCAGTCAATTCTTAAAAATTTTGTCTAGGTGTTTACTAACACTAAGGTTGATGTGTTGTTTTTCAAAGCAATGTGAGGGCAGTGTTAGTATTAATTCATTGGAACTAAGCCTGAAATAGTGCTGGACTTGTTACTAAAATATGATGAATCCTTGGTAAGGAGGTACCGTCCCCAACAACGAATCTGAAAATATTTGTATTCCTATACAATTAAAAAGGTAAAGGTAAAGTTGGAGGCATATGCTACAGCTACACGTGGCCTTGGAGCTCATCTCTGTCATACTGGCCCACGAGTCTGTGCTAGGTAGGAAATTAACCAATTACCTCGCAATGCACAGCCAGTATGACATCCAGGATACTGCAGTTTATCTTCTCCAGGTTTCCCCAGGTACCCATTTACTGACCAACCCGAAAGGGGGGATGAATAGCTGGGTGAGCTGCATGCTGACTGCCCAGACTGAGATTTGAGCCTGGGTCCGCAGATTCTAACAAGGTAACTACTTCACCAGAGATGCTTACACAATAGAAAGCTATGCAGAAATTACAAAGTAGCATTGGTATGTTTTTAAGTTAACTGAAAAAGCTGTACATCCTGGTTATGAACATCAGCTGTCATTTCTTTATCTGTGGTCAGACATTTTTAGAAAACAGCATTCATGGAGTTAGATTTTGAGTTTGTTCACCTCTATCTTGAAATCCAATCCACATGCAGCTTTCTCATTACCTTTACTCACCTGTTTTTGAACCACTCTACATACCACACACCTGGACTGCCGGGCCCTCTCACCTCACCCTTCTGCCTACTTGTCTCCTCAACCGTACTGTAACGCAGCCATCTCCTCTGCCTGACTCCGTCATCCAGCAGTGGGCATTCACTCACCTTATCTCCTGTTCCTCCTCTTCACCAACATCTTGCCATGGTAAGTAGACTTTTTTGTGATTATGATAAAAATTAAGAAAAATTAGAAATGAATGTATTTTTGCTTGATATCCTTGGGTTATGAAGTGACAGGTGACTGCCCCTATCAACCACTCCAAAATTAATCTATATAAGGGTCTTTAGTATTTAGTATGGTAAATTATTAATTGTTTGCTGTGTGTAGGTAATGCAATGTTAATAACTAATAAAAGCAACTTAGTTTTCTGAGATGGTTGAATTATATTGTGTATGAAAACTTCTCTAAATCTTTGTGGGAATAATAGTAAGGTAATGGTATCAAAATGTATTGTACATTCATAAGTATTTATTATGTAATTTTGAGACCAAGGAATCAATACTGGTCATTGTTTTTTCAAAGGCTTGGCATGCCTTAGTGAAAGCCTCTATTGCTGCCATGATTTTTGGGTCTTGCCAAGCAACAGAGTGATTGGCCTTATCTTTATTTGTGGCTGCTGCCTCTTGCCTCCCCCCATGGTGATGCATGGTGCGAGACTGGGTGCAGGATGGGGTGTTTGTTGTTACCTCCTCAACAGGGGGATGAGGTGTTACTGGTCTCTGGGATGAGTCCAGCAAAGACTGTGATGACTTGTCTAATACTGGCATCAAAGGGTCTATCAAATCTGAAGTGGAAAGAACAAGTTAATTCATTGCTGAATGACCAACTTTTCAGATATATTAGTTTTCCTGAACAGTAATGTCACTGGTCTATCATATTACCCATTAATGGAGACCAGTTAACTAGTCATGTGAAATTTTAGTATTTTACTTGTAGCATCACTAACTCAAACTTGGAAATAGTTTCAATAATCCAACATGTCAAACCAACTCATTCCACAAAATGGGCATAAAATGCTAAACAGGCCATAGTACACTTAGAAAGAACTAATACAACTGGAGTTGTGTGTAATCATTTTTTTACTGTAGATAATACTGTACCTAACCATTCTTGAGTAGATGAGCTTTAACACAGATGCCTTCATGACTATTGTCCAACACAAATGTGAGCTCCATTTGGGTGGGGCCGGAGCCTCCCCAAAGTGCTGTCGCATCACCCCCAAGACATAATTTTTTTCTCTCAAATGTCAGCTATTTACTACAGAAAACCCTCACTTTTATGGACTAAATGGGGGGGGGAAAACTTAGTCCATTGATGCTGAAAGTCCATTAGTAGAAGCAGAATTTAAAAAATACATATACAAAAACGATGAACCTAATGACAAACCCCTTTTTAGCTGATCAACCAATTCTAATTTCTGCTGGATACTTAGGCCCTTACCAAGAGTCATGAAGGTTTAGCGACGAAGATCAAAGGGAAGGACGATGCATACCTACGTAGAATCACTAGCATTTTTGGAAATGAAAAATGAGTAAAAATTTGATTTTTCCGTTTTCTGTCAGACCTTAAATACTTGATACAGTACAATTACCCATGTAATAAGGATGTTACTAACAGAAATATGTGATAGTCCAAAAAGGTCACTAAACCACTGTATTTGTACTCATTCCTTAGTATGAATGAGTGTCATGAGGTATTCATCAAACTGAATTTTCTTATTTTGCCCCACCTGGATCTTTCTTCCCCTTACCTGAGCCTGAATTTCTCTTTAGAGCCCCCATTACTTAACTGTGACATGTTTGTTAGTATAATTACATTTGTCATACAATAATTTCTTTGTCCTCATACCAATGTATTTCCTGACACTTTTGTCAATGGCAAGTAGTACTTTACCTTTGAAGGTCTACACAAACACTGTATTCATACCTTTTTGTGATACAGTGACGTGTGTCTGCACACCAACATCAGCTTGTTCAGCGTCTTTGTTCATCACTGGCCGACAGGTTTGAGAATAGCTGTGGTCTGCATTTGGACTGGGTATTGCTGTAATTAATAAAGAAACATAAATCATTGCAATTACCTGTGAAATCAAAAGAATAAAAATGCTGTATGAAGAACTTGTACGTGGCAAAAGGCAATCATTTCCATTACTTCCCATTCCCTTGTCAAACTACTGATTGCATGATGGTAAACAGTTGCTCTTCCTCTCCTCAACAGTGGTTTCAGGAAATTGCTTGCCAGGAAAGTTTGGCTTGTTGGTGACAAACCTTTTAGTGTGACTTTCTGGGTCAATCAAATAATGAAATTATCATTCCCATGCCTTCCTTCCTCCATCACTGATGCATATTTTTTTCTCTTATTCTCATATCCAATGTCTAGCATACTATGACAAAGTCAAAAGTATCTTCACTCTAATTACCCTTTAGAGATTTATCTGTGACAGTATGGGCCGTACTTTAAAAACCTTTCGCCAGGCCTGGCATTGGATTTCGCCAGGCGATCCGCTATTTGGTACCATTAAACAGAATGAACGCTTTGCCGGGCTTAGTTTCGCCAGCCCTGGCAACGAAACAGTATTGGAACTTGCTGGCGAACGAGAGTGCTAGCGGGGCCTCCCTTTCCTGGTGGCGCAAGGCATAATTTTGAATTGTTCTACTATGTCTGCAGTAGCATGAGAAGTTGAATGAATTAGGAAAGACACACTAATTTATTTTTGTGATAACTCAAACTAGTTATATAAATATCAATGTACAGTCATCCCTCAAATAGTACGGTTTCCAATAGTACGGTTTTGGTTTTATACGGGTTGTCATGGAAGAATTTTTTAGGATTTTTAAATTTCCCGCTCGTCGCACCAAGTAGCCATGGCGTGACTGGCAACACTGTTCTACCAAAACACCTGCTGAAAGCACCCCAAAGCATTCGAGAAAGGTGTTCACCTTGCAGAAGAATTCAGATTTAGGAAAAGTTATGTTAAGGGATGAGTTACGTTGCGGTAGGGAGAGCATACCACGTGAATGAGAGCTCACTGCATCTATTATAGTGTAAAACAAATTCTTGCCGCAGTAACTGCCAGTGTTCCAAGAGTGCTGCAAGAGTGGAGATAAAGGCCGTTCTTTTACTAAGCCTCGTTGTTGCTATGGTAATGGCGTCTCACTCGCATCAAAATGGCGTATGCTGATCTTCATTGCGACGTTTAACATGCATTACTAGCTGTCCTGGCTTACGAACTCCTTACAACAGAAGATGAAAACGAAGCTGCAGTAGTTATGGTGGTACACAGAGGTGAAATGCAATGGAAACACTTATATGTGTTTGTCTGGGGCATATTTGCTGATGACGTCATCACAGCACGAAGGCGCTCCACCTCTCAAAGCCGGGAGCCAGGGGACGTGCCGAGTTGGCAACTCGTGCTGCTGCGTCACGCGTTTGAGAGAACTCAGGACGTTCCGAGAGTCCCGATTCCCGCTCTCAAACGCAGCCCAGTGTTTCTAGGGGGAGCACTAATTTTATACGGATTTTCTAATAGTACGGGGGTCCTGGGTCCCTAACCCCCGTACTATTTGAGGGACGACTGTATTTACAGTAGAGCCCCATTTAGCGCGATAATTAGATGGATGAACGAGGTTGTGCTAACTGAATTCGCGCTAATTGAATAAAGTAACCAATATGAAAAAAAATATTTGGTGCACACGTGGGTCTGACTTTTGGGTTTGATAATTACTCAAAATAATCACTCACATTAAAAAAACAACAACCCTATGATTGGCTGAGCTCTGAAAACACGCTTGTGATTTGCTGGGAGTCCGATGACATCATCGCCGGCGCTCACCCGGTCAGGGGCCTCGCTGCCTTAAGGCAGTATCACACTTGGACAACCGGCAAATCCAAATTTTCCGGGTGTGGGTTACACACGGCCAAGGTCAGTTGCCCGTATCCACATCCACAATGTAAACAAAGCACTTGCCCTGTATCAACATGGCGTCGTCTGCTAAAGTAAGGGCTCTCGTGGCTTGTGCCGCGCATCATGGCGGCTTGTGCCGAGCATCATGGCAGCTTGTGCTGCGCATCATGGCGGCTTGTGCCGAGCATCATGGCAGCTTGTGCTGCGCATCATGGCGGCTTGTGCCGAGCATCATGGCAGCTTGTGCTGCGCATCATGGTGGCTTGGCGCAATTTTCAAAATTCAGTCGTGGTGGCTTGTCGCGCTAACTGAGGCTTTCGTGCTAATTAATTTTTTTCTTGGTAGATGGTGGCTCGTGCTAACTGCGGTTCGTGCAAATTGATCTCGCGACAAGTGGGGCTCTACTGTACTTGTTTTCAAGATTATGCAATATTGCTCCATGAGGATTCAAGATGCCTGGCTCCTCTGGTAAGTGCACGTGCACGTATTATTGCCCACATATTTAGGTTAATTTCCATTTTATGCAAGCCTGCGGCTCTGTTTCAATGTTTTGATGAAGGCAGCGGTACTGTCAAGTGCCTCAAAGGTGCCTCACGCCCGCAGGTGCCCCACAATGAGCTGTGCCAAGGCCACATTCCTGAGTCCTGCCTGGATTCATAATATATATAACTGATTCTATGCAGAATGAGTTAATGAATTGTTATTTTTGTCATAATTTCATAATGGAAATTTACAAAAAGAGTATCCAGAATCATTCATTAGTTGTGTATTTATAAATTATTGACTGATTTAATAGGCAAAATGTAACAAAAGCTGATGAAGGTTAATCAGGGCAGATTATGCTTTCTGAAGAGATAGCTTTTATGTGCAAACCAGTAAAAAGCCATTCTGGCAGAAACAGGTCATATAGAAACTTCCTCTACATTTTATGTATAGTCTCTGTATTTCCTGTTTCCTGTATCTTCAGGGCTTGACATTAGAGATCAAGCCAGTATAAAGGCTGTAGTCACTGTCTAGCAGAGTGACTACCTCCTAAACCTAGACCAAGAGGTAAGCCAACCAGAATTTATGAAGTTACTAATAGAATCATCGGCAATATTTTACAAGTGCACCCGTCTCGCGCTGGCAGACAAAACTATTTTTGGGGGTAGTTTTCGGTGTGTTTGGAAATAATCAGCTAACCATAATTTTTTTACCCCTCCCCCCCTTCCCATTTAGTGAAACCCATCGATATTTCTGCCTGTAGGACACTCGTCCTTTATTGGTTAAATCAAAACTAACCTAACCTAGCCTCGACCCCCCTAATAACTTTTTTTTCTAACCTGCCTACACCAGTGAAATGCCAAGAATTTACGGTACTCTTTACTATACTCACACACGACCTCTGCATGTAACGAAATACACAAGAAATCAATTCAGACAAGGAAAGACTTTTGCCGGCGCCGGGGATCGAACCCACGACCAGCGAGACGGGAGAGTCACTCCTTAACCAGTCAGCCAAAGAGGTACCCTACTCACAGAGTGAGTTATGGGAGTCTTGCCCATCAGGCAAGTAAGCTGCACTACACATATTTACCAAATCTATCCTTAACTTCGTTACTATCAATTTGCGCAATGTGTGTAGAGGAACAAAAGATGGTAATTGTGGAGATTGACTCTGCGCCTCCAAAATACGATATTATGCCTCCATATTAGAGTTAAGGGACGAAATACATGTCCCTCAACCATAATATAAAGGCGAAAGTAGCCTACTTAAAAGTAAAGAAAAAGGCCTAATCCCCTTCCCTAACGATCTTGGGGGACCCGTGGGAAATCTGGGGGGGTAAAGATTCGTAATAGGTCCGTGCCAGTATCTCATAATCTATTTTATGAAACATCAGTATCTCTTCATATATCTTTTCTACAAACCTTCAACAGTCATGGAAATGCTTTGAAAATCCAATTCAGGGACTTTTTTTTTACTCTTGAAAATAGGGGATAATGTTTTCGGAAGCGTGTCGCCTCCTCTGGCGGCGGCCGCGACGACGCTGCAGCCGCCGCAGCCGTAAAATAGCTCGCAGAGGGTTTAGGGTCGGGGAGCATATTTAAACTACTCCAACCGAACTTTACGACCTACTAACGGGGGGGCTGCGCCCCCCACAACCCCCCCTTCTAACCCGGGGGGGCATAGCCCCCCCCCTGGACCCCCCCCCCCCACACACACACATGTATATGTGACTTATTTCGGCAAGGAGGTATTTCTCGCAACACCGGCTGCACCGTCGCCAGAGGAGGCGACGCGCTTTCGTAAACATTATCCCCTATTTTCAAGAGTAAAAAAAAGTCCTTGAATTGGATTTTCAAAGCGTTTCCATGACTGTTGAAGGTTTGTAGAAAAGATATATGAAGAGATACTGATGTTTCATAAGGTAGGTAATGAGATACTGGCACGGACCTAAAACGAATCTTAACCATCTGGGTTTTTTGGGTGGGGGAGCATATTTAAACTACTCCAACCAAACCTAACATAACCTAACCTCTAACTGTGGGGTTTTGCCCCCCTTGACCCCCCTTCTAACCAGGGGGGGGACCCTCCCCACATGTATGATGTGCCAGTAAAACTAGAGAAGTACAATAGTATGCAAGACCTTGGAAAGGTTATTACTCTCATGGGGGCAATATTAAAGGTGCATAGTGAATCTCCATATTTACCCAAAAGATTCAGGACAAGACCAACACTATGAGACAAGTGGGAAGTCTAGCTTGACAATGACCCCAGCCATTGCAATGGCAATCCCTCCAAACTGCACCAAGTTGAAGTACGTAATACCAAACAATTCTCACCTGCTATGAATGCTGTGATGCAATTAGCATCTGTGTAATGTTCTGTGTCATCAGGAGTGGCAGTATAGGTAGTAGCATCAGCATGAGGAGTAACCCTACTAGCCACTCTGCCCAGACTTCCCCCGAGGACCGGGACCCTGAGTTGTACTCTCCCACTCCTCCCGGGGTTGGGTCTTTTTCCCCAGTCATTGTAAGTAAAGCATACAGGGTCTGGGTGGTCCTGGGAAGGGCCCTTTCTTGTCCATTCCCTGAAGTGTTTGGAGCAGATACGGGAACTGTCCGTTGCTTTCCAGTTAAACCCTCTTCTGCATCTCGTTTCCCATACTTTCCGTCTCCAGGGCTGTTTTTCACGGCATGGGAATGGCGCCCAGCCGCCCTTCCTGTGTAGGAGTCGGCCTCGTACCTTCCGTGAAGAAGACAAGCAGTCTGCAACAGCACACATAACAAAACGCATGGTGCTCGAATACTCGCGCCCTGCGGGGAGCCGAGGCCGTCACGTGTGCCGCCGAGGAGAAGGCCGAGACGTGTTTGTTTACCTTTTCGTTCCTCTTCTTCACTTCCGTTCTCAGTTGTCAGTCGGGAGTTTTGCCTTTGTAACGGCACTCCCTGATGTAGCTCATAACTTTCTAGGTGTTATTTTCCTTTTTCGTTCCTTCTTTTTTTCTCCTGATGTGACCCTGTGGTCTGTCTCGCTCTTCTTCTTTTGAGTTGTTACCCTTTATATCGCTCCTCCTTTTGGTCCTCTAGTGTTTATTTGCACACGAATCACTTAGTCATTGCTTTTCCGTGCACTTATTCAAGAATCTGTGCTCTTTTTCCCAGCACTGTATCAGCAGGAACACTTGCCAGCTTTTCAATTTTTTTTGCTCCCTCTTTGTCTCCATGCAGCCCCCCACCCCACACACACACACAAAAAAAGCCCCGTTGTCCTCCTCTAGCCTCCAATCCCACTCCTATGGCCTTACATTTCCTGGCACTGAATTTCATTTTTCACTCCCTCCCATACTCGCTGGTAATCCTCAGTATAGCATATCTGCCTTATGTTTTCTGCCATGAGTACAATGTCATCTGCGTAAGCTTAATTTAGCACCCAAGTATTCTGTCTCCTACTCCTACTCCTTTTTCTGATTTTCTGATTTTCACTTGGAGTTCTTCTAAGTAAAAGTTAAATAATGTTGGCGACATCACACATCCCTGTCTCACTCCGACATTGTTCTCCATCCAGTCCGTGGTGGTGTCTCCCAATGAGAATTTTACCATATTTTCATTGTACATCTCCTATATCACCTCTGCCACTTAATTTACTATCTATTCCAATGTGCTTTAACAATTTCATTAGCTTGCTCCTGTCCACTGTGTCATATGCCTTTTCAATGTCTAAAATATCAAGTACAGCTTTTCCTTGCTTCTTATTTCTGTTTATTATTTCCTTAAGAACCAACACATTTTCCAGCCCTCCTCTTCCTTTTCTGAATCCGCTCTGTTCTTCTCCCCACGCTTTGGATTCCTCTGCCCACATTTTCAGCTTTTCATTCAAGATTTTTCCAAATCTCTTTGCCTACGATGTTCATGACTGAAATGGGCCTATAGTTTTCTATTTCCTCCTTAGGTTTCCCTCCTCCTTAATGAATCAGTGTTACTCTGTTTCTTTTCCAGTCTTGCGGGATCTCACCCTCCTCCAGTATTATTTGGAACATTTTAGTGCTTTTTCCACATCCTTCAGTTCTATTGTACACCTCCCATTTCTTTTTTGTCACTATATTGTTGGATCTCCCGTTTGGTCTTCTTCAGTGTCGGTCTGCACTATGCTCCTCCAGTATCTCTCTATTGCCGTTCTTATCTCTTCATCGTTGCTGGTTTCTCTTCCCTCTATCCTCAGCTTCACTTTTTGGTTTGTTTCTCTACCTCTCAGGTTTCTCCGCAGTCTTTTCCATCCCTCTTTCTCTCTTTCTCTTGGAGGCATCTCGCTCAGTTTCTGAGCTTGCTCCTCCTCCCATATTGCTATCTTCTTACTCATCAGTATCTGTGTTTTCTTTTTCTCCTTCTTATAGGTGTCCCATGCTTCTTGCCATTTTTGTCTGTACGTACTGTTCCCCATGCTTCATCATCATTTTGTCTCTCTGCTTCCTGTTCTCCATGCTTCTTCCACCTCTTTGTCCCACCATCCTTTCAACCTTGTCTTTCCTTCTTTGAATCTTTTGTTTCCAACATTTTTCTTTGCTTCTTTTAGTATTGTTCTTTTTATACTTTGTTCCCACTGGGTTATTGTTGCCTCCCCTTTCTCACTGCATCCCTGCATTTCTTCATCCAGTCTCCTGCTATATGTCTCCCAGTCAGCTTTTGATAAATTCCACTTTTCTCTCCATCGGGTCTTTTTCTCTCCCCTTTCTTTTCTCCCTTCACCACAGGTTATCCTTATCAGCACATGGTCTGAGATGTCAATTTCTTCATTTTTCCATATCGAACACTTCTTTTTCATCACTTCTTCATTCACTAAAATGTAATCCATTCAAAGAAACGCCTCCCTTCCTCTCTGCTCACCCACCTGACTCGACCGCATACCACTGTCACCAACCATTCTCATGCAGTTCGTAATCCATTTGCTCTCATGCACACTCAATAAGTATATATAAGCATTCCGGGCCAGTCTTGCGACACCCATTCCTCTCTCAAAGCTGCAGCTGGTGTTGTCAGGTTAAGTATTTATGAAATAGATCTACCGCAACAATAAATGTACAGTTCTCAAAAACACCACCATCATAATGAATGAGATGGGGTCTGGAATTAACAACTAAGGTAGTGGACGTGAGCTCTCACCCGGGTATCCCGGCTCATCTTGCGGCCCTAAAAATGACAGTTCGGCTGCTTCACCTCAATGAATGGGAATAGCGGGCCGTGTCGACTCCACCTCACTCTACCTCCATGCCTCGGACCCACCAAGGCAGCATGACGTCACCTCTTTGCCACGCCTCTCCTGCGCCTGAACAGACTTGTTATGATTAGTCTTTGGTTTTGGGGTAGGAGTGCGCGGGAATACAGACGCGGACCTGGCAATCCTGAGTCTGCAGTCGTCAGTAGTCTTTACTGCTCTAAACAGCAAACTATCGTCGGCAAATAGTCTAGTGGAATAGTTAGGCGATGAGAGTGGAAGATCCTAATGTAGCCAACGTTCAGGAGGAAAAGAATTAAGGGGGCCTAGAACGGTGCCTTGTGCACAAGGAGACAAGAACACCCTGAAGAAACAGCTACAGTGCCAGATGAAGATCCGTCAAGAAGAACACGTTGAGTCCTGTTAATAAGAAATGCAGTGATCCAGTGAAGAATAGGTCCTGAAATACCGTAGTATTTCAATTTGTGTCAGTCTTTTGTGCGGGACTTCGTCGAAGGCCTTAGCAAAAGTTCAACAGCGGAAATACAAAATTAGCAAAAGCATTTTTTTTTAATTACAAGAAAAAGGAAAATCCAAAAACTGGTTGAACACTCCTTTGCATGACGAAAACAACACCAGCAGAATGTGCCGAAACGAACATGACGTAAGTGAGAGGGTCGCGACCAATCAGCGTCCAGGAGGCGGCCCGGCGACCAATCAGCGCGCGGGGCCGCGGAGCCGTGTTTGAACAGTGTTTTTAAACCCAGCCTGGAGGGAAGGGATGTGCCGCGGCGGATCTTCTGTACTCCCGAGTGTTTTCCTTGATCTCAGCCATGGGGCGGCACGGGTACAGCGAGGAGGAGCTGCTGGCCAAGAAGTACAACGACCTCTTCAAGATTAGCAAGGCGCTGGGCATCAAGACGGCCAGGAGACTCAAGGTGAGGAGCAACAGCAGATCGATGGGAGGGCACCATTACTCTCCCTGCCTTTCCTCCCTGTCTAGGCTCCTGGGTGCTGGCCATTCCTTGTGGGGGAAGGCATTAGTGCGGCGTGTCAAGGAAGGGCTCAGTAAAGGGTGAAAGTCAGCCAGGAGAGCCCCGAATAGTAGTGGGTTCTGACTTCCGTGTTGAGGGGGGAGGGCAGGGGATAGGCATAACTCGAAAAGTAGAGATTTGCGACGGAAATGAGGTACAAAATCATGCAATTCGCTACATTTATCACCAGAAAAACATGAACCACAGAAGAAAATCGTTGGCAGGGTGAAACTGTAAATTGTCCATAAAGATTGGCCAAGAGAGGTCAATTTCAATAACCTCCCTGAAAACTGTACGAAAGTGTTTTGAGGTCAGAACAAGTGTGAAGAGACCATCCAATATGTGAGATCTTGCTAAGACAATTCATATCCCTCATTCTCCCTTATCTGCCATAGTTAACAAAAAAATCTATAGTACTGCTCCTACTGATATGATGGTAAAGTATTTTAAAGAGATGGTTTTCTTTGATTATGAATGGTTAGTGGAAAATAGTAAGATTTCTTGTCTGTTTCTTCTTTTAAGTTCTTTCAGCCTTTTTCTTGCACTGTGCTGTCTTGGCCTGTTGCTTCTTTGGGGGTCTGGTTGAGGGTGGAAAACGTGGGTGCATGTGATACTGTCATGTGAAAAATATAATAAGGTAAATGAATGGAACAAACTGTCAGAATATGCATATAATTGGATATTTTCCCCACCAGACAGATAAGTTGATTGAGGCCATCTTGAAATGCCAGCGGGAGGAGGTGGCAGAAGCGGCCCTTGCCCAGGATGCTGAGGCTGTGGTGGAGGCACTGGGGGGCAGCACACAGGAGAAGGAGGAGGAGGAGATGCTGCTAGATGTCCCGTTTCCTGAATGTGGCTCCCAAGATCCTTTCGACTCCCTTAGTGATACTACACAGACTTCTAAAGCCTCAGAGGTATATAAGGTTTTTAGTTTATACTAAAGTCACTTCACCCAAGTCTGAGGTGTGCATTATCATGTGCTGGCAACCTGCTGTCACACACCTGTTCTGAATACGTGGATTATAAGATAACCTACACATAGGAAACAGTCGTCAGTTTCAATAATATGTAGGCAATAATAGCAAATACCAGCATTTATAGTCCATTTTGAGTTAAAAAGTATTAGTACTGTCACAAGCAGCTGTTTTGTTAATATAAAGCCTGCTAATTTTCTCAGTGGCAGAGAGCGCCGAGGATGTTTAATAACTATAATGAACAGTCATTTAAATTAACAAAACATCTGTTTACGACAGTACTAATGATTTTTAACTCAAAATTGACTACAATTGATGGTATTTGTTAATTATGCTTACATATTATTGATAATGACGACTGTTTCCTATGAGTAGGCTATCATACATTATCCACAAAATCAGACATGCTGTATGACTGCAGGTTGCCAGAGCACGATAATGCACACCTCAGACTCAGGTGAACGGACTATAGTAGTAGTAGAAGCAGTTGTATTAGCCACTGTAGCAGTAATAGAGATAAAGAGGTAATTTGTTTCGGAATGATGAAATTTAGTTCAGGAGTTCTGTACAGACTTTTTAATACCTACAGGCTCACACTGGACCAGGGACGAGCAAATCAGCCACTCCAGCTAAAAGACACAAGCGCTCTGGCACTTATGATGTGGAGGAGGAGGAAGATGAGGAGGAGCAGGTGAAGGCTAAGAAGAGGGAACAGGAGAAGGAGGCTGAGACGAGTAAGCAGCAGGAGGAACAAGAGAAGGCTGAAAAGCAGAAGCAGGAGGTAGAACAGGAGCAGAAGGTCAAGAAGATGGAACTGGTGCAGGGAGCTGAGAAGAGGAAACAGGAGGAGAAAAGAGAGGAGGAGGAGGAAGAGGAAGAAGAAAAAAGGGGTAGGAAGAAGAGACAGAGGTCATCCACCTTTGAACTCTCTTCCAGCAATGATGTCACCCTCCCTATTGATGAGAAAGAGGTCAGTGATGTCAGAATCAAGTTGGGTCTTTCATAATCCTATTAATCTTGACTCCACAGGGAATCTATATATAATTGACACCCAGGCCACAGCAGCAACAGCCTCTTCATCTCTCTCTGCTGCAGTACTCTCTCCCTTACCTACCAACTCTCTCTTTCCAATATTCATCCCTTCTATTAATCCATTTCACTGGTGGTCTCTCCCTGACATCCCCTCCCTCAACCCTGCCCTTGTATACTCTCTTCACAAAGTCATTCTCAATCATCCTCATCATGTGTCCAGAGCATCTCAGAGCACCACGCTTCAACCATTCACCCACTCAACAATTCATTCCCTTCACTGTTACATCCATATCAAAACTCATACATACTTTCATTGCTTTCTCTATGCCATCTTGACACACCACATGCATCCCTTGTATTGCTCCATGTCCAAGCTCTCGCCTTTCATAACTCTAGTGTACCTGTTACCTATCTGCCCTTCACTGCTTTCTCCCTCTGTACTTCCATGCTTACATATAACTGCTCCTATGTACTTAACCCGGTAGCTGCGGGATCATGTTTTTTAAAGGCCCCTCTAAGCGAGAAAAAGTCATCGCTTACACAAACCATTTCATAATACACAAACGCATTTGTGATCAGTTTATGCATCATCTATTTTGGGGGGCTTATACCATGGCAAAAATTTGGCCCGTCGCTGGTACACGGTAAAGCCACAGATTTGGCCCGTCGCTGCTACCGGGTTAAACTCAATTACTTCCTCCATTCTCTCTTCCCCTGTCATACTTTACCCTAACTGTACGACTATGCAAAATCAGTAGTTGGCTCTCTTGCTCTGAAACACCATAACCTTTCTCTTGCTACCACTTACCTTCATCTGTCTCATCTTAAACACCATGTTAAATTCATTCACAATCCTCTGCACCACCCTCATACTTCCTGCCAGCAACACTGTGTCATCTGTGAGTATGGAAATGGATAGCTCCGTACCTCTCACTTTCAACCTTGGGCCTAACTCCCCTTACTCTTAACTTCCCTCCTGCAACCATCCACTGAAAACACATCTAGGTTTTTCCCCCTAATCATTATTTCTGTAATTTTCTTATTCATGTATGTCCTTATATTTACAAGATGAGGAGACAGATCAAGTCTCATATTCCAACCTCTCCCATACCAGATGTTAATTATTACCAACTTTGCCTGATAGCAGCGATGGGCCAAATTTGTGGCTTTACCGTGTACCAGTGACAGGCCAAATTTTTGCCATGATATAAACCCCCCAAAATTAGATGATGCATAAACTGATCACAACTGTGTGAGTGATGATTTTTTCTCACTTAGAGGGGCTTTTAAGAAACATGATACCCACAGCTACTGGGTTAAAAGCCATCAGTTTAAAGAAAAAGATTTGCCTTCATTAAATTCTACATACTTAAATCCCAGCTTTAGTTTTCTTTGTCATTATGCACCATACTAACAGAGAGGCTGACTGTTGGATGAAAAATATAATGAGAAACATGTCATATATAAGATGATAAGAGGCACTAACTACACAACTGCTTAACCTGTCCCATATATTATAACCAAGAGTGTGGAGTTGGAGTCTAAAAATATCTGACTCCAACTCCTTTATGATACCTTTGATGTTGTTTGGCTGGGTTTAATTTGCCTACCATTGTACTGCAGAAGAGGGGAAAGGGAATGGAGTCGGAGTTCTCCACACCTTTGGTTATAACCTGCTGTCTTCTCCCTCTGCAGACGGAAGACAATTCAAAGCAGCTGAGCCAGTTGTTGGTGTCGAAGGTCACTGTCAGGGGGTCGCGGCAGCACGGCACAACTGCAGACAAGGGCAAAGACAAGCGAAAGGCCACAACACGCCTGTCACTCACTCCTGCTGCCAAGCGTCGCAGGTGAGAGGCAGAAGACTGAGGTGGATGGAGTGATTAGTGTGTGTGTGTGTGTGTGTGTGTGTGTGTGTGTGTGTGTTGGGGTGGTAAGTGTATGTGCATATCTGTGTATGTTTAGAGGGGGGATTAGAGGATATGTGTC
Source organism: Eriocheir sinensis (assembly GCF_024679095.1). Taxonomy (NCBI): domain Eukaryota; kingdom Metazoa; phylum Arthropoda; class Malacostraca; order Decapoda; family Varunidae; genus Eriocheir; species Eriocheir sinensis. The sequence continues at coordinate 13,857,774 of NC_066526.1, forward strand.
TGAAGTGTGTGTAGGGTGTGGTAAGTGCATTTGTGGATAAGAGTAAGGCTTAAGTGTGTGGGTGTGAATGAATGGATGAGGGTGAGGGAGCTTTCTTTATTGATTACTCTTATGTGTATGCTTTTTCTTTCAATCTGTATCTTTAGTTGCAATGTCCTGTTCTCTCATGTGGCAGAAGTCTCTTTTCTCCCTTTTCTCAATGTTCAAACCCTTATCTCCTCTCAACTTTTTTGTTTTTCTATAGTCAAATGTTTTTCATAGGGAAAGTGTCACAATCACTCCGTCAGCCCCAGCCCCAGCACTTAGACCCTCACGGAAGTCCCGAGGCACTCCTATAGGATCACCGGCGCTCACTAAGGCCACCCCCGCCGCCACCACCTCCACCGCTGCTGTTGCCCCCAAGCCAGTGTTCAACATCGGCCGTGGGGATAACAAAGTTACAGAGGGAGATTCACAGGAGGATAAACAGGGTAAGTATTGAGTCTTGCTAATAAAGATAATAGCACCAGTAACGATGATGGTAATACAGCGGGGTCCATAACATGCAGATTGTGACAGCATGAAGTTGGCAGCTGTAGCATTAATTTAATGGTTGTAAGTTGGTTGTATCCTGTTGGCATTGAAAATTACTGATCAGTAACATGATTAATGAAGGAACTTGAACCTCAAACAATACGTAGTCATACACAAATGGTCAGAAGGGTGAGTAGGCCTCAGGTAACATAAGCCACAGACAAATGACCATAATATCATAATAAACAAAGTTAGGGGAGGGAAAAAAAGTGTCCTTAGGTATACATGTCTCAAATAGCACTTTTTTTTCCCCAATCCTAAATTAATTCTTTGGGAGAATTGGAGACTTGAAGAACTAAATAGCAAAACTATTATTATTATTATTATTATTATTATTTTTCTGCTTTTAAGACCACCTGTTCTAGTGTTTATTTGCTATTTCTCACCCATTTTTTGTCTATTCTTTGTGAACTAATATATCCAGCATTTTCCCAATGCTGTTGGGCAGTACATCTTGTTCAGTATAATAATGCTATCTTCCTCTCCTCCCAGGTGGGGAGCATCACCAGCCCTCTGCTTAATTTGCTCCATTCATCCACCATGCTATTTGTCACCCAGTCCTTGTCTATTTCCTTTGACCTGTAACTTACCCAACATTTGCCCCTTGCTGTAGGTCCCAACATCTTGTTCAGTATAATTACACTGTCCACCTCCCCTCACAGGTGGCAAGGGAGCAGCATCAGGAATCCCGCGATTCCTTTCCTACGCTCGCCGCCTCAAGGTGCCCAACTTTGCACGCATTCATAACCAGGCATTCCAGCGCATGGAGGGACTTGACGACTACGTGGACAAGCGCAAGGCTCGCAAAGACACCCTCAGCAGCACCGCCAAGAAGCAGCAGGTCTGTTGGTCTCCTCTCTACATGCTCTTTCAGTGTGTGTGTTGTGTCATCCTTTTATTTGTACATGTCTTACACTTGTGAGAATACAAGACCTGTGAAAATACTTAACCCTTCTGTAGGCCCACTACATTCTGCCAGCACCCACCTGCACACTCTCCCACTTTTATCAAACTTTGTGCTATACTCTCATTGTTTGTTCAGGGGGGTCACTGCAAAATAATTTTAATATTTATTCATTTTAGTTCATGATTTTTTTCTTGTCATGATAGTCTGGGAATACTAAATTGGAAATACTAAAACTGAAGAATGAGTGATTGCTGTACTCTTAGGTACAGTATCGTGAGGGGGGTAATACAGTATTAAGCTGTGATTACTCTGGTTGACAAGTTCATTTAATGTTCCCAAAGTCTCCTTTCAATTGTTTAGTAATAAGACAGGGGTGAGTACCATTGCTGTCTCAACTAATTTTCACTGATCTTTTCTGTCCCCAGCCCAAGGCCAAGGTATTCCAGCCAAGTGTCACCAGTGTCAAGAGCCTCAACTTTGACTTCAGTGCAGGTGAGTGTTGTGGCTTGTGCAGAGGCAGGGCAGTTTTGAAATCTGAAAGATACTTGGGAGGGGGAGATGTAAGCATTTAGATTGCCATGAGGGAGCCCTGAGGAACAGACATCAGATTAGGCCTGGCATCCATGTGTCCATGATCTGTCTGCCTCGGCATCTCTTTGTGGTTTAGGCTTCAGGGTGCATCAGTTATGTTTTAAGCTCAACTTACTTAACTTTTGAGGCAAGGCAGTGTCAAAGGGAAGAGAAGTGTTGCACTTATTCTTTCTAGGACTGCTTTTAAGTATGAGCTTAACCCCCTCTAAAATATTACTTGGGCTAACATGGATTTTGGTACCATTTATATGTTCTCCTTAATTGCTAAAATATGCTGAACTAACAGTGATGTTGAACCCTCATATCACTTTAGATATTGCCATGTCTGCCATAGCCATAGGTGTTTCAGGAATACAGGATGCTTCTCAGCCTTTCCTTAACATTAATATCAACACAGGCATGGAACAGACAAATTGATACTTGGTCTATGCTGTTTGAAAGATGGCTATGTACAAAATGCACCTATATGTCGATAGTGAATGAATATGAATCCTTATTATCCATGTGTTTTGTCTCCAAAGGTTCAAGTGAGGATTGCAGCATCAATGATGGTGTCCTGCCTGTAGCCCCAAGCCCTTCCAAGCCCCTCAGTGCAGTGCCTCTCCGACCCTCACCCAAAAGTGCAAGGAGAGCCTCCACCAACATCACAAGTGGTGCCAGGGTACCACAGAGAGCCACCAGACATTCTGTTAAGCCAGGCAAGCCACAAGTGTCCTTTACCAAGCCAAACATGACCAGAAAGTCCCCAAGAGTGGTTTCAAATGCTTCCCCAAAGAACACAAAAGAAGTCTCCCCCAAGGCAACTAAAAAGGCATCCCCCAAAGCCATCCCAGGTCACAAGGGGTCACCACAGACAGGCCAGAAGTCTCAGATAGGCCAAGGGTCAAGGTCATCACTGAGGCCTGTGTCCAGCAAGAAAGTGTCGACCGTTGGGGTTCCAGTGTTTGGCTTCCAACTCAAGGAGAACCAAAAGCCAGGTGAGGAGGACTTACTTGTCTGAAGGGGTTCATCTTAGGTGGCTTATTTGTCCTGTGTGGAAGTTCATATTTAATCTTTAATAACTTATTTTGTGTTGCTTCTCTGTGGGGGGAGGTTACTCTTTAGCCTGTCTCCGGTCATCTTGTTCTAGTCTACTTGCCTGGTGTGGGGGTTCATCTTTAGCACTGTACATCTCCTGTTGTCTAATTTTGTCATTAACCTGTCTCTTGTTATTTATTTTGTGTTACTTGTTTGGAAAGGGCGGTTACTCTTTGGCCTGTCTCCTTGTTTAGTTACTTGTCTGGGGTGGGGTTCATCTTTGCCCTGTCTCATGTCATCTTAGGGTGGCTTACTTGTCCTGTGTGGGAGTTCATATTTAACCTGTCTCCTAATGACTTATTTTGTGTTACTTCTCTGTGAGGGGAGGTTACTCTTTAGCCTGTCTCCTATCATCTTGTTCTAGTTTACTTGCCTGGTGTGGGGGTTCATCTTTAGTACATCTCCTGTTGTCTAATTTTGTGTTACTTGTTTGGGGTGGAGTTCCTCATTAACCTGTCTCTTGTTATCTTATTTTGTGTTACTTGTTTGGGGAGGGCAGTTACTCTTTGGCCTGTCTCCTTGTTTAGTTACTTGTCTGGGGTGGGGGTTCATCTTTGCCCTGTCTCATGTCATGTTAGGGTGGTTTACTTGTCTGGGGTGGGGGTTCATCTTTGTCCTGTCTCATGTCATGTTAGGGTGGTTTATTTGTCTGGGGTGGGGGTTCATCTTTGCCCTGTCTCATGTCATGTTAGGGTGGTTTACTTGTCTGGGGTGGGGGTTCATCTTTGCCCTGTCTCATGTCATGTTAGGGTGATTTACTTGTCTGGGGTGGGGGTTCATCTTTGCCCTGTCTCATGTCATCTTAGGGTGATTTACTTGTCTGGGGTGGGGGTTCATCTTTGCCCTGTCTCATGTTGTTGTTTTTTCTGGGATAGTTCTTTCCTCTACCTGTATATTCTGATTAATGTATTCTTTTCATATTTCAGTTGAGTTTGTAGATTTAAAAACTGCATGGAAATAGATAGAATAGTGCTGTATGTTACTTTGGTGCAGTGTATGTATGCATGTTGTGTTAATGATTTATTTTTGTTTTTGTTTTTATTTTTTATTTTTTGGATGATATTCCATGATGCAACCAGTCAGTTAGAAAGACAGGAAAATAGACAGACATGCAAATAAACAGGCATGCATTCATATAAACAGACAGTGACATCCAGACATATAAATAAACAGACAGAGTGATGGATATAGACACAGACAAACATACTAATATGCTAACTACCCACAGGCAAACAGTCATTGTCGAACCCCATGGTAGGGAAGCTGGCACACCCCAGTGAAGTCGCCAGCCCCACTTCTGTCCGCAAGAGGATGCAGGACTACTCTCAGAGCCTAGCCAGCCGTGGCACAGGCTACGTGCCATACAAGGGGGCAGTGAAGCCCCTCAAAGACCGCAGTGACCTCAAGAATTTGGCACAACGGAAGCACAAAGTGAAATCCAGGTCAGAGGCTATTCTTGTTCACGTCACTTTTGATTATTTATTTATTAATTCTTTAATGTGAGCTGTTTATTGGTTATAGACAATGTTATGGTCTAGGACAGACTTGTTAACCTTGTGTACTTTGCTTGTGTACTCAAATATAGACAGGTCAGCACCATTTGAGTCCCTCTTATCTTGCTCAGTACTTATTACAGTATTTCTTTACCTCTTTTTGGGCTCAGCACCCCTTAACTTGAGTTTGGTTACAAATACTATATTTTCTCTAGCACCATTGTGAATAGAAAATGCTGTTTGATGATTTATTTATTTAATTTTCTAAAAGTAAAGGGGTCAGTGTCTCATTAGTATGTAAAATCAAAAAAGGAAAATGTTAATATATTGGCTGTATGGTAGTGAAAGTCACTTCCTGAAGCAGTGCCAGATATGTGGCTAAATGTCCCAACATTTTGCCTTCTATTTCACTGAAGCACATTTCTTGCACCATAGAAAACCATTTGCAGCACTTCTGGCTGAGAAGCATTTTTCAAGGATGATTTGGTTAGGCTTGTTTCCTCAGATTCCTTATTTCTTTGCAGCAAGGAGATTCGGGAGGGCCAGAGAGGGATCCTCAAAGGGGTTCGGCTCAACAAGAGATTTGAACTCCAAATGGCTAACAGAGGCATTGCACTGTAGTGACAGAACAATCTTGACTCACCTTTGTTGTGCTTGTGTGTGTGTGTGTGTGTGTGTTTGTGTGTGTGCAAGATTGTGTATGTGTGTGTGCATGTTTGAACAAAAGTTTCTTTTTGTAAACTTGCTGTGACTTAGGTGTTTCTTTTGATCCCTCTACTTAGCAAGTCACTTTCCTCTTTTGACAGTTCATTACCCCCCCCCCCACTCTCTCTCTCTCTCTCTCTCTCTCTCTCTCTCTCTCTCTCTCTCTCTCTCTCTCTCTCTCTCTCTCTCTCTCTCTCTCTCTCTCTCTCTCTCTCTCTCTCTCTCTCTCTCTCTCTCTCTCTCTCTCTCTCTCTCTCTCTCTCTCTCTCTCTCTCTCTCTCTCTCTCTCTCTCTCTCTCTCTCTCTCTCTCTCTCTCTCTCTCTCTCTCTCTCTCTCTCTCTCTCTCTCTCTCTCTCTCTCTCTCTCTCTCTCTCTCTCTCTCTCTCTCTCTCTCTCTCTCTCTCTCTCTCTCTCTCTCTCTCTCTCTCTCTCTCTCTCTCTCTCTCTCTCTCTCTCTCTCTCTCTCTCTCTCTCTCTCTCAGTCTCTCTCTCTCTCTCTCTCTCTCTCTCTCTCTCTCTCTCTCTCTCTCTCTCTCTCTCTCTCTCTCCTACCCCCACCCCTACCCCCCTGTGCCCCTGTGTGTGCAAAGTACATTTGATACTTATATACTGGATAAGTGTGTATATATTTCAAGATTAAGTTTAAGCCTTGATTATCTTTATATCTTGCCTGAAGACTATATTAAGTTCATTAGAATCACAAGCCCTCAAGCACCTTCTTTGAAGAACCAGAAAAGTATTGCTAGTTGGGATCGAGTCTGCATAGTAAGAGTTTGTTAAGTATACTGCTTTTTTCATCCTGTTAGAATATAATGCATCATTTTACACAAGACACAGAACATTTAATTGAACTTGTTACTCTTCAAGTGGAATTTTCTAATCATACCTTTGTTGGTAGATAAAGAGGGTACAGTAGAAGAAAGGCTGATAAATAACAATGCATCGTAACACATACACGAGACAGCAGACATTTGATATAACCTTTTACTCCTCAAGGGGAATTTTCTAACTTCACCTTTACTGATAGATAAACGGAAGAAACGCAGTAGAAGGAAGACTGATAGATAACCATAGTGCATTAGGTCACACCACAAGACATGATTGAATGTGTTACTGGCAAGATCTTTATTTTATTCATGGTGGGGCTTGTGGACTTATTAAGATGTGATGGTATAGTGGGTTAGACTGTCAAGCTTTGGAAGTGAGGAGCCAAAGCGAGGTGGTTTGAACCCCAGTGCTACCACAAGTACGTCAGGAACAGCATCTCCAAACTCCAAACCATAACCCCAAAATGGCATCCCTATATGAACCTAGGTGAAAGATAAGATAAAGAAGAGGTGCTTGTGGACTTGTGACTTTAGAGGACTCATAACCGTGTGTACTCGTGTAAAATATGATTTTGTGTCAAAGATGTTCCCCTCACTTGGCTGTACCATTAACTTTAACCCCTTAAAAAATCAGTATCCTTGTAAAAGTGGACCAAGCTTGGCCTTGAAATAGCTAAAATTAATAATAATAAAACTTACCCGAGTATATACAGAGTAATGTTTTCAGTTGTCTGTCATACCGTACCTGCAGTGCTTACATAGAGATGCTTTATAAACAAATATTAATCAACAAGTGTAGTGATTGGGTTTGTACTGAGTGAGTATAGGGTCTATTTATAGTTTAGTAATATATTTAATTGTTAGTTTTGGCATATGCTACATTAACTTTAGCTCTTGTTCCTCTTTCCATACATTAGCGTCCCAAATAGTATGATTCATGAGTTGTGTGCACCACAAAGTATTCAGCCAGACATTCAGCAGCACAAGCAGGTCTCAAATACTGCCAGCCACTGACCAATAAGAGTGAAGCTCAATGAGAAGCTAAGCTGTGTGAGTAAAAATACATTGTACAGTTCATAGCTTATATGTACTGAACAGCATCAATTCAAATAATGTGAGCCTGTGTATCCACTAATGCTTGCATCATTCGGGACCATAATATACTCATATATATATATATATATATATATATATATATATATATATATATATATATATATATATATATATATATATATATATATATATATATATATATATATATATATATATATATATATATATATATATATATATATATATATATATATATATATATATATATATATATATATATATATATATATATATATATATATATATATATATATATATATATATATATATATATATATATATATATATATATATATATATATATATATATGTGTAAGACTATCAAGAGTTTTAGGTTGCCAAGTTGATGTCCTGAGTTTTCTTTGGTCAGGTGTGGAGGAGACTTAATTAAGGATGTAATATGTATCTGCTCTCTTGGAAGGACATGGAATAAGTTACCATTAGGACAGATCAGATGATGTGTTGGTAAACACTGATTAATGGACAACATTTGCAAGGCTACATACATGGTATGCTGTCCATGCTAAGTTTTAAACATTTTTAGGTCATGGTAAAAAAGAAGATGCCAAAATAAACCTATTAACATTTATCATAGGAAGAAATAGCATTGGACTGAACTAATAAAACTAGTTAAGAAATGTTCATATTTTATTTCATTGTGCATGGACTAAGGGGCATGCATCCAGGGGTGTGTAGTGTGATGAAGTGGTGTGAGAATACAGGCAGACAGGCAGGTCACCAAAGATGGACAAAGTATTGAAATCAATACATATCATCAGTTTATACCACAATGCAAAACATTAAGCAACAGGCAATAGTTGTTGAATGATTAGTGGTGAAGGTGTTTTGAGTGTATCGGCTCGACATTATTCATTGCTACATAGTCAAAAACAATACCTAAAAATTCCTCTCAGGTGTTTCTGTTATTTTTTGCCATAGTGAAGTGTTCATTTCTGTCTCTTGTCCTCTGAACCTTCTTCTGTTATGTCAATTATGGAGGCAAATATGTTGCCTGACATTGAACACCTTCTAATTTAGCAATGTCTTTTGCATGGTGGTGAGAAGAGGAGGTTGTGGTGATGAAGGAGGAAGTTGATGAGTTAGAAGAGACGGTTTTGGGAGTAGAGGGGGATGTTGTCAGGGTTGGGGCAGAAATGGTGGTTGTTGAGGAGGAGGTTCTGGAGTCGAGGAAGAGGCTGTAGGGCTGTAGGCTATAGTTCAAGGTGGAGGTAGTGTTGGTTAACCCCTTGGATGTGGATTTCCTACAAGAAGACATTACCAAGCTACAGAAGTGGAACAAAAAGTGGCTGCTCCAATTTAGTGAAGAAAAATGTGAGGTCATGCATCTTGGGAGGGGAAATCCAGCATACCAATACCACATGGGGAAACACTCCACCACCCACCCCAGAGGCACAGAAGGACCTGGGAGCATATGTTACCAGGCTACCAGTGAAGGCGAAATCCATGCCAATCGCTGCGGACAGGTTAAAGAGGGTTTTTGGAGGTCAAGGAGGGGTTACATATATTCTGGAGTGTGAGGATTAGAAAGTAATAATAATAATATTAATAAGTTTATTTCCACCAGAAGTAGGTTGTTGAGGAAGAAGTTGTTGGTGTTGAGGAAAGAGGTCGAGGAGGTGGTTGTGGAGATGGAGGAGGAGGAGGTTGTGGAGGTCTAAAAGGAACTTTTAGAAGTCGAGGAGAAGGGTTTGAACATCAAGGAGGAGACTGTAGATGTTGTCGTGAGTCGTGACTGGAAGAGGTTTTGAGAATTGAAGAGAGTGGCTAGAAGGAGGTTGGTGGAAACAGTTATGGAAGTGCCTGAAGTAAGATTTGATGCTGGATATGACATGCGCTCGCTAATATCTTCATTATGCGGTATTGCTTCCATGTATTTCGCTGCATGATGCCAAATATGTCCGCATGTTCTCCATTACCACATACATGAAGCTCCTCTGCTTTTGCCTGGCAGCTTCATTCATCTTTCAGACTCTTTTTACCATGTGTTCAAGTTCTCTCATTCTTGACTCCCTCATAAGCCACGGGACTGCCTTGACCTGCCCCAAACAATTTGTTGGCTCCTGAACCATGATGTCCTCCCTGCTATCCTCAAAGAACACCCTCAGTTTGCACCAAGGTGGTGATGCCGTGTGTGGCAGCCTGAACTACTGCCGTGCTACACAAGGCTGTGATCTCTGCAGTATTCTACTTTAAGGACTAGTATTTACTCTATCTCTGTATTCATTCCCATCTAGTGCTTGGGCAATGTTCTCCGTCCCCACATTTTCTTGTCTTTTTGTCCAGGGGGAGGTACCGCCCCCTCCCTTATTGTGCTTTCCTTCCAACCATTGTATCATTTTAGTTTCATGGTGCTACCTACACATGTACTAATAGTTGTATAATCACACACTGTCCTGCCTGGGGGTTGGGATGGCATGTTCCTCCCTTCTCCCTTGTTTACCTGCAGCAATAAACTATCAATCAATCAATCAGAACCAGCAACCGTATCCTGGAAATAACCGACACAATAATTTGACACTTTCATTTTGACCGACACAACACATAAAAACGAAAAAAAGCATAGTGTATGGGTTTTGAAAAATCAGACAAAACGTTCAGCAAGACGCGCCGCTGCAAAGGCGAAGTCTCTGATCCATCATCATCATCATCAGTAACAACAACAAGCGCGTTGGGAATTTTCGTCGGCGGCCCTTATTTTTGGGCTTAATTCTGGGCACACGGGGCCGGCTGCTACTTCACGATGGAAGGCAAGCGGAAGGCTGAGTTCATGGCGGTGGCGGTGCAGGCCAAGAAGCCGAGGAGTGACGTGGTGGTCCATGCGGGGGAGAAGGGCGTCGTGCAGAGTGTGAGTTGGTGTTCACCTCACTGCTTGGAAAGGGCGGGGAAGCTGCTCACATGGGATCCTTTTTGCCGTGCATCTCATACTTATATTAAATGTCAACTTTAATAAATGCATTTATTTTTGGTATTATTCTAGATTGTCACCTGTCTCAGCCACGAACACCTTGGTGCTCTATGAAGGATTTAGTGTCCATAGAACTCATTGCTGTATTGCTTTGCCGTTGCAAATCACTTTTTTGAGATTTTTTTTAAATTTACCTTATTTTTGTTCAATGTAGATTTATTTCCTGATTCTAAATCCTCAGATGTGTATTTTTCAAAATCATGTAGCCTTAGATTCAAAGTAAGAATTGTTTTGCAGAACTGAGCAGTCTAAGAGACACATGCTATTGATTTCTGGGTAAAGTATGATGCTTTTTTCACTTGTGCAAACTAGTACAAAAGCACTAGAGCAACTTTATAGGCGCACCTAACATCACCAAAATGTGGCGTACAAACTTGGTCCAGGGACTGTTATGGGGGGCCATTGAAGGTAACAGGCTAAAGAGTAGCCTATCCGGATATTTTTTATTTATTTATTAATGATCCACAAAACATCCTAGAGTTAAATCAAAGTATTTGCTTAATGCTTATCTTTGTCTTTGTTCATACACACACTGGTAATACTTCTGTGGGGTCTGATTCACTTATAAATGTGAAATTCTATTGTGAAAAACAGTCACAAATTCGTGTCACTGGTAAAAATGAAACTAGTAATTTAAGATTTACCACCGTGAAATATACACAAATAGATAAATTTGAAAGCTCACGAAGTCACAATAAGTAATATGCTATTTAAGGTATCTGATACCCGCAAAAAGGCGTGCGCACTGCCTCTGGCCTCAGAGCTACAGCCTCAATGTTGCCAGATTGTCGTACTCAGCCGATTATATTTCCAGACTCCCTACTCCCAAACTGTCTTCTGGGCTCCAATAATGAAACTAATCTACAGTTATTGTTAAAAGAGTTAGATCCTGATGTTCTTGGCAATAGTTGGGCTTCAGAAACAGGTAAATACTATGCTCTGAGTACGACAATCTGGCAACGGTGGCTATATGTATTTTCATATTATTGTTCTTTTGTTTATTCAATGTTGTGTTCAAGAAAAATAATACTCATAATTTTAGTTAGTTTTTGGTTATAAGGATTCTTTAGGAAATACAATTATAACGCTACCTCCTTTACCTTAGGAAACGTCCTGAATCCTGGATCGGCTATGGTGATGTCAGGTGTGCCTATTGCAGGAATTGTTCTATGATTTGCTGGTTACAACAAACATTGCAGTGTAGATTGTCTGACCATCATAGAAAGCATTTGGGTTGTCTTTGGCCACTCAGCATTTAATGAAAAATGTCAATTAATAGCAACAAGAAGGATTTAAACCTTTGTCTCCAGAACACTGTGCCTGCATGCTGACCACTCAGCCCCAGCCCATTATTACTAAAATATTGCACTGATACATCTGATGGATGAACTTGAACAGATTTTGGTAACGTGCAAAGTTTATTCATATGTTATCTTATCTCATTAGGGTGGACCACCTCGCACCAGCGGCCTCATGGGACCCATCATGCAGCTGTCCGGGCACCAAGGAGACGTGTTGGGGGGCAAGTTCCACCCTGAGGGAGAAGTGCTGGTAACGGCCGGCATGGACAGACAGATATGTGAGTCATTGTATATACCCATCAGCATTGAGTATGTTCACCACTCCATTGTACAGGTAACTCTCGATTAACGCGAGTTTGGCTTACACGTTTTTGAAATAACGCGGGGTCCAAAATCCAAAGAAATGTTTAATTTACACGTTTTTTTCACTTATACGCGATATTTTATGGATTGGCCACCAGATGTCTCACGCAACTGGACTCACACGGCGCCGCGGCCACACAGCTGAGCTCAGTTCTTCCCGCGCGCCACTTGAACAACAATACAGTACCCACGCTACTCAACAATAGGGGTGGACAGGTACCGGTACCAGCTATACGGTACGGTACCGGTACCTCTCTCTCTCTCTCTCTCTCTCTCTCTCTCTCTCTCTCTCTCTCTCCCCCCCACACACACACACACACACACACACACACACACACTACTGAATGAAGTGAATATTTTTCGATACAAACCTACCTCTTGTTTGATTTACATTGTTTTTGATTTACGCGACCTCTTCAAGGACACAATACTTGCGTAAATCGAGAGTTGCCTGTATATTTACTCATTTTTGTAACTTGAGAGCTTTCAAGATGGGAGTATCTAGACATCCTCCTCCATCTCTCACACCTAATATGATATTTTTTTATGAACTCCTCTTGTTCTTTTTTGATTTGTTTAATTTTTTAAAGTTTTAATTTTTCCCCTAAGCTGCTGGCTTTAGTACATAAATAATATAACAAAAAAAATTACCCGTACCTTACCAATTAGATCTCATATCTGAAAAAAGAATACTCTAAAACTGGGCTGAAGTATGAAGAATAACTACAATATGATCCTGAATAGCCTGCAGTATAATAGCATGATTCTTTACTTCAAATTTTCAACTGGCGTTCCTCCTCAATCTCATCACTCAGACCCCTGTAAGGATAGCTCTGGGATTTGATGGATACTATGTCTTTCAAAAATTTCCTATCCCTTTTAGGACTAACTTATAAGATCCTAGAGGGATATTAGAAAATATTCAATGATAGTTATCTAGTATGATGAGCAGGTCTCAAGTAGAGCAATCTATAGACCAAAAATGAGTGACATTGTGTGAGAAATCAAGTTACAGGATTGAAAATTAAATAGCTGGGCCTATAGATTACTTGCATGGAATAATGAACAATCAGTGTGTCCTGCCAGCCATAACATTCAGTTCAGAAACTTTGCACCTTAGAAAATATAAAGTGGGAAAGCTAAAAAGTGCACAAAGTAGAATGGAGAGAAAAATTATTGGTATTACATGGAGAGACAGGCAACAAGGGTCATGGATTAGAGAACAGATAGAGGCTGAAACTATTTTAACGACTTAAGAATAACAAATGGACTAGGGCAGGTCATATCATGTGTAGAACTGATAACAAATAGACAACCAAAGTAAGTTGTCTATCTGTTGAGTGGCAACCCAGACTCAGTAGAAGTCAGGACAGGCAGAGGATAAAGGGGCTATTACACTGGGCAAATTTTCCGTGGATCTTCAGTCAAACCACGATTTCTACTAGCGTGGTTCTCATTTGTTTCTTGTTATTGCTACTGCTGATGATGGTGAGTAATACTGTTGTCCTTCGGTGAAATCTACTGTAGCTTTGGAAGATCGTGGACACGTAAAAAAAACACAGAAATATGAGAACCACGCTAGCAGAAATCGTGGTTTGACTGAAGATCCATGGAAAACTTGCCCAGTGTAATAGCCTCTTTAGGTGGAGAGATGATATTAGAGCATTTACTGGAGCAGGATTGAAAACAGCAACATCAGACAGAGAGATGTGGAGAACTTTGGGAAAGGCCCTTGTCTTGCAGTGAACTAGTAATGAAGTTGAAGATGATGGTGATGACTGAATGGTGTAAGTTATAAGAGTGGAAGCTAAAGTATTCACCAGTCTCACACTATCCTGGACAATGCTGTGTTATATTTTTCATCTGGATTACTGCAAGTTTGTCACAGATTTCATTGCCTCTGTCACATTTCTCCCCTCCTTAGTCTTCTGGAAGGTGTATGGGGAGTGTGACAACTTTGCGGTGCTGCCGGGACACACTAACGCCGTGACGGACCTCCACTTCTCCACCGACGGCACATCACTCTACACAGCCTCAGCGGACAAGACGGTCATGTGCTGGGACACTGTTACGGGAACCAGGGTCAAGAAACTGAAAGGTGGGCAGATTTTGCTTGATTTTGTTTGATATTTTTAATGCACTGAATATTTACATTTTTTATTATTAATGTATTGTTACTGTTAGTTATTTTCCATTTTTCTCTTGTTTTTCCTCTTTCTTCTTCATCCTCTTTAGCATTATTATTATCATCATTATTATTATTATTGTTGTTATTGTTAGTAGTAGTAGTTTTTTTTGTCCTCTTTTTCTTCTAATTTTCTGTTAGTAATAATAATAATATCATCATCATCATCATCATCATCATCATCATCATCATCACCACCACCACCACCACCACCACCACCACCACACATTTTTATTGTTGCTATTGTTGTCACTGCACAGGCCACAGCAGCTTTGTAAACTGCGTGCACAGTGCGCGACGTGGCCCGTGCCTGGTGGTGAGCGGCGGCGATGACTGCACGGTGCTCATCTGGGACGTGAGGAAGAAGAGGCCGGCCACAACACTGCAGAACACTTTCCAGGTAGTATTAGGTCTTGGTCTGGGTTAACCCCCTTGACAGTGGATTTCCTTCAAGAAGACATCACCAAGCTACAGGAATGGAACAAAAAGTGGCTGCTACAATTCAATGAAGAAAAATGTAAAGTCATGCAGTTTGGGAGGGGATATCCAGCATACCAATACCACATGGGAAACACTCCAGTATCCACCACAGAGGCAGAGAAAGACCTAGGAGTATGGGCTGTATTACAAGTCTAATTCGAGAAGTTTCTGGTCCCTACAAAGGTCGGTTTAGGGGCCTTATAACAAGTTCAATCCGAGAAGTTTCAGTTCCCTATAGAGTTCGGAATGAAAAACTCTGTAGGGACCTGAACTTCTTGGATTGGACTTGTAATACGGCCCATAAACCGACCTTTGTATGGACCCGAAACTTCTCGGATTCAACCTGTAATACGGCTCTATATGTTACCAAGCTACTAGTGAAGGCCAAATCCGTGCCAATCGCAGCGGAGGGGTTAATACCTTCTGCTTCTCCTCCTTTTTATGTACTGGTATATGTTGACGCCTTTTTCTTGTCTTCTTACTTTCCTTACCCCTTCAATTTATTCACCTTTTCTTTTCCTTTTCTCCTCCTTATTTACATTTTGTTTCTTCAGTTCATCCACTTTTCTTCTTTCCTTCTTTTCTCCTCCTTAGTTACTTTTTTCTTTTCTTCATTGTTTCTTCAGTTCATCCACTTTTCTTCTTTCCTTCTTTTCTCCTCCTTCTTAGTTACTTTTTTCTTTTCTTCATTGTTTCTTCAGTTCATCCACTTTTCTTCTTTCCTTCTTTTCTCCTCCTTCTTAGTTACTTTTTTTCTTTTCTTCATTGTTTCTTCAGTTCATCTACTTTTCTTCTGTCTTCTTTCTCTTCTCCTCCTTCAGTTGTTCATTCACTTTTTCTTCTCTTTTCTCCTTCATTTCATCCACTTTTTCTTCTTTTTCTCCTTCTGATTTGTAATTTTTTCTTTCTTCAGTTCATTCACTTTTCTTCTCTCCTTTTCTCCTTTTTTTATGTTTCTCTTTCTTCAGTTCATTCACTTTTCTTCTCTCCTTTTCTCCTTTTTTTATTAGTTTCTCTTTCTTCAGTTCATTCACTTTTCTTCTCTCCTTTTCTCCTTTTTTATTAGTTTCTCTTTCTTCAGTTCATTCACTTTTTCTTCTCTCCTCAGTTACTTTCTCCTCCATCAGTTGCTTATCCACACAATGAGATTTGCGGCTAATATGTATCTAACACTGATTTCCCTGATTTCCGTTTAAGAAGTCAGGGAAAACCTAGATCTAAGTTTTCTTGAATTGCTAAGGCAGGCATGACTGTGTATAGTTCATGTTCCTTCTTTTATCAATATCTTGCTCTGCCAAAATTTGCATATTGAATATTTTTTTCTTTGTTCATAAAAGTTTTCATATTTCTCCCTCCAGGTGACGGCTGTGACGTTTAATGACACATCTGAACAGGTCATCTCAGGCGGTATTGACAATGACATGAAGGTGAGCTGCGTGCTTCTAATCAGTGTGTTTTCTCCTCAATACTCTTATTTATCATTTAATGACTCCCAATTGACTTTCATAGACTCTTCAGATTCTAATTAGTTAGTTTCATTTCTCAATACACTACCTATTAGTCTAGTGTTTTTATTTGACTCACAGCCTCTCTAGTCAGTTTGTTTGTTTCATCATTACACTATCTATCAGTCTGTAGGTCTAATTTGATTCTCACAGTCTCGAATCAGTTTGTTCCTTTCCTCAATAATATTTTTTCTATTTACTTATTTATTTATATTTATTTTTATGTTTCGATCTATGGCAGCGGTAGGCTATCTTGATGGGGCCCTATTGTCAGCCCTAGCTTGTTATGGTGCAGGCAAGTCTTTATAGTGGTGCCATCTTGCTTGGCTCATGCTGCCCTCCAGAGCTCATATTTGAACCTCTTTTAGAGTGAGAATCTAAAGTCCAGGTTGATAGGTGGTCTTAAGGACAGCATGTGGGTAGTCTTGGGCCACTCGACAGTGACTGAACAATCCCAGCTTGTGGCGGCGGGCAGGACTCAAACCCACATCCTCCTGGACACAGTGCTGGCATGCTAACCACTCAGCCACCGCCTCCCCATAGATTTTATTTGACTCTTCAGCTTCTAATAAATTCCTTCCATTCCTCAATACTCTATCAATCTATAGCTCTTTTTATGCTCTCGTAAACTCTTCCCAGACTCATCATTATGTTTCCTCACAACCTGTCAAAGTGTAACATCAGGGAATTGTGCTTTACCTCTCCCATCACTCTCTTCCCTCAATCTCTTGCTCTTACAATCAGGCCACATCTTCTGCACACCTGTTTATTACTCATCCCTTCCATCTTGACCAACCACATACAGAAAAGCCTGTTAGCAATGTTTTCCTGTGTCTTTTGTCCTAGGTGTGGGACCTGCGGAAGAACGGTCTGCTGTACCGCATGCGTGGCCACAACGACACAGTGACGGGGCTCAGTCTGTCTCCCGATGGCTCCTATGTGCTGTCCAACGCCATGGATAACACCGTCAGGATCTGGGATGTGCGGCCGTTTGCACCCCAAGAACGATGTGTCAAGATCTTCCAGGGACACCAACACAACTTTGAGAATGTAAGTGTGGGTGGGTGGTTTTACCTATTTGTGGTTTACAGGGCCTGAGGTAAACTCGGATAGTCCTGTCGCTTTGTCTATGTTTGTCCGTTCTCTCTTTTTATTTGATGGACACTCCCTGCCTCCACAGTCTCCTCTTTTAGACCATTCCCCTCATCCACACTTCTGTATGGGAAGCTATACTTTTTATCTTTCAGACATGTTTTCTTTTTCAGTTTCTTATTGTGTCCTCTCAGTCCCCTCCTCCCCTCTGTCACAACCAGGTCACTTCTATCCAATTTGTCCAATTCACTAGTAAAATTATACACAGCTATTAAGTCTCCTCTTCGTCTCCTCTCCACAAGTGTCGTCAGATCCATTTCTTCCAATCTGTTCTTATATGGCAGACTTGACAACTCTGGTTCCATTCTAGTCACTGTCCTCTGTATCCTTTCCACCTTTCTTGTATCTTTTTCCTGTGGGGGGACCAAACCAATGCTTCATAATCTAGTCTTGGTCTTATTGCCTTTATGATTTTTTCATCATATCCTTATCCATATAATGGTATGCCATTCTAATGTTTGCAACAGACCAAATGTGTTTCCAAATATTCTATTTATGTGCTATTGTTGTCATATTCTGAGGTACTTGCAAGATATAGTTGTTCTTACCACCTCCTCCCACCCCAGATCTTGCTGCGGTGCTCCTGGTCGCCTGATGGCCGGCGAGTGGCAGCCGGCTCATCAGACAGACACGCCTACGTCTGGGACACAACCTCGCGACACATCCTGTACAAGTTGCCAGGACACAATGGCTCTGTCAATGCTGTTGAGTTCCACCCCAAGGAGCCAATAGGTAGGGACAAGGCATATCACAAAGTTCTTTTTTCTCAAAAGGATTTTTTGGTATTGCTTTTCTTAACCTTTTCTGAACTCATGCTGGGAGATGGATCTTCTTGGGAGAGAGGGAGGAATTGATAAACTTGCTCCGTCCTTATTAATTTTTAGTGACTATGATCTTCAGGAGAGACAGAGAAATTAAACTCTTGCTCGTCTCTTTGTAATCATGATAAAGACCTTCCTGGGAGAGAGGGAGAAATTAGTAAAACTTGCTCTTTCTTTTGTAGTTTTTAGTGACTTAAGATCTTCAGGAGAGAGATAGAGAAATTAATAACTTCCTCTTTACTTTGTAATCTTTCGTGTTAAAAATCTTTCTGGGAGAGATCCAGAAATTAATAAATCTTGCTCCTTCCTTTGTAATCTTTAGTGGCAAAAAGTTCCCTGAGAGAATTAATAAAAATTAAAACTCTTCTCTTTGCAGTCTCTAGTAATAAAATCTTCCTGAAATAGATAGGGAAATCTATAAAACTTTTGCTCTTTCCTTTGCAGTGATGTCAGTGTCCAATGACAAACAGATCTTCCTGGGAGAGATTGAATGAGCAGGGGAGGGGAGCCATAGAGGTACTACAGGTAACAGGCGTCTGTGTGTGTGTGTGTGTTTGTAATCTTAACCTGTCTCTTTCTTTTTATGATAATTGAGACTGACTGATTAAAAGAAACCAAAATAAAATGCTGGAATAAATGCTGATTTTTTGGGACAATCCAAGAAGCTAGAAATAGGTTATCAATTTTCTTTCAGAGGTGTTTTTTTGTTTTTTTGTTTTGTTTTTTACAGTAGAGGAAACAGTTCAAGGGCAAAAAAAGGAAACAATAATGAAAAAAAAGCCCTCTACTCACTGCTCCTGTTGATACTCACTTCTTGAAAGTGTTTAAGACATACGTAGGAGGGAGGGAACACGGACAAAAGTATTAGGACTTCCCCGGTTTACTAGTGAAAGAGATGAAAGAGTGAAGATAATATTAAATTCTTGTATTAGGAAGTTTCTTTTGTGAGTGTCTTGATAATCCTTGTGAAAGTTGAAGACATAGAAAGGAGCATATGCAATAAAAGGAAAGTATGCTGTTCCAGAGTGTACAAGGAGAAGGGATGAAGATTATATTGTACTCTTGGATTAGGAAGCTCTTTTGCATTGTCTTGGTACTCCTCATGAAAGCCAGAGACATAAGGAGGAAGTACAGTATGAATGGGAAGGAGGTTACAGAATTTACCAGTGAAAGGGGTGAATGAGCAGATAATAAGAGTTGACTTGTATAGGTTGTGTGCTCAACTCATCAAGTCCAAGTTCAGGGCCGAGTTGGAGGGAAAACAAACCTTGCTTCTTCTTTTGATCTGTTCCGCGTTGGCGCTACAAGAGAGACTTTGTGCCGAAATGCCATCCAGTTGTGCAGTGCTGGGGTGCCGCAATAAAGCGAACAAGTTCCCCGACAAGTTGTTTTACAGACTACCAGCTACCTCCAACCTGATAGCAACCCCGCTGTAATGGTGAACAGTTACGGTACTCTCGTCCACGCCACCTATTATGTAAAAAGTTTGTTTGATTTGCAGATGTCTTTATATTCCCCTCATGAAAGAGTTTTATACATTGACTCGTTAACAAAACACATTGCATCATTAAAGATTAAAAAGGACAGCAGACTAAAGATTTGTTCTTGGAGAAAGACATGACAGCCAGATGTAGTGTATTTCATCTTTTAGGGATACAGCCAAGGAACAGCAGTCATTCAGCGCTAGGCTTAAGCAGAATGAATAAATAAAGATGTTTTTTTATTTTAATGATTTACCAGCATCGTGAGGACCTTTCACCAACCTGCCCATTCTACAAAGTGAAGGTAAAGGAGGTGTTTGTTGAAGGTTATTAAGTTCAGCTAATTATTTAGAGATAAAGGTGTGATGTGAAGAGGCAGCCGTGCAGGTGACTCCCAGGCCGGACGTGTACGTTACACATGAATTATCAAGAAAATGATCCCGTGGCAAGACTAAAAGGTTGATCCTTACAGTAGGGGCTTCCTTTATATGTATTTATTTTTGTTATAATATATATACTTTTTTTGCTATTCTCTATCCCTAGACTGAAAGACAGTCTCTCAGGTTCATGGTCTATGTCAGAAAGAAAAACTGCCCTGCTGAGGGTTTACACAGCCATGATTGCTGCATACGATTCATACACACACACACACACACACACACACACACATATATATATATATATATATATATATATATATATATATATATATATATATATATATATATATATATATATGGGTGGTGGTGGTCATTGTTGTGGCGCAGCGCGCTGCTCACCCGTCGCCCTGAGGCTGACAATAACATGCCACCTTTGTTAGTAAATCACTCATAACACCACACCGCAGCCTTCTGCTTTCCCACACATCCTCTACAATAACACCATAAACTCTCAGCACCGCCTTTATCTTTTTGAAATGCCACGTTGAGACTGAGAACAAAGTAAAAAACAAAGAAAAAGTTAGAGAAATCGCGGACAATCCGGACATTGTTTACTATTTGAGGAGCGAGAATCCTGCACCACCTTTGTTAATGAATGTCCCAGAACTGGTTATTTAAGGAACTTAGGCAGGCTAAACCGTACTTGCATTGACCTTAAGACACTTATAAACTTGCGAAGAGGCATTGAGCTCCCAGTCATTACTCGGACACTGTAGAAAAGAATGATATGAAGACTACCCCAGCCAGTGCCACGCGCCATGTTGAGGGGGGAGGACGTGCGTTGCACAGCGCTCATGCAATAAGGAAAAAACTCCATTAAACCTTCCCTGCGCGGCCCCTACTCACGGCAAGGAGGAGGAACGAAGGTATGAACGCCTCCACGTGGGTTGTCACCTGTTATTAACCTCCGGAAGGTGTTGAGGCTTGATAATATATGCTGGGAACTTGTCTAAGCCCATGCCAGCCAGGTGTTGAGCCAGCCCGGTGACCTGACCCGCCTGACCCCGGGGCACGCGTCGGGGCCCGCCCCCCGCCCCGCCCCACGGCGGCGAGGGGCTTGTCGGGGCCCAGTGTCGGGGCGGGGGGGCAGACACGTGCAGCACCGTGACCTTCCTGGGCCAGGCAAGGCCACCGCTGCCCCTGTGGGGCCAGGGGGCGAGCCATATTTGGGGGGGGGGAGTGGGACTTAAATACATTTTTAGACTCCTACTTTAGCAAATTATTACCTACTTTGCCTTTTTTCTCTTTCTCCTAGGGAGCCCATGGAGGCCAGTATGTGTCAGTGTGGGCTGAGGCCCCCTGGCCCCACACTGACCATGGCTCTGATAACATATAATCACAATTATCCACAATAAGGGGAGGTTGCTTTAACCAAGCTAAAGCATTTGTGATGATATTTCCTGTGGTAGCTACAGTATATTTACTACAGCAGGATTGTAGACACCTGGAACCGTGTCCTAGGTCAGGGTGTGACAATATTAGAAAATATACTAATGCAATGTCTTTTTTAAAATTTGCATACCAAATTTTGACTAATATTACTTGAGACTTACCAATACTTACCAATAAAATCCACGTGATTTACCTATGGTCTACATAGATCCTGTTACCTGTGCAGGGGACGATAGCTTGTTTTTAAGAGTAGACTTGATAGCTACATAGATGAGGATGACAGATGGCAGTGGGGGAGATCTTGAGCTGCCTTGTGTAGGCCAGTTGGCCTCTTGCAGTTTCCTTATGTTCTTATGTTCTCCATATTCATCTGTGCTTCTTACAAGAACCTCCATGGTGTAGTGGTTAGTGTGCCTAGTCATGAATCTACAGGCTCAGGATCCAATCCCTGTCTGGGCAGAAGGCATGCAGCCCACATAGCTGTTCATTCTCACTTTTGGGCTGGTGATTAAATAGGTACCTTGGGAAATTTAAGTATGGTAAACTGGAACCTGGATGTCATCACACTGGCCCAGTGTCCCGGGGTAATGGGTTCTCACCGTCACCCACCACAGACTCGGTGGCCAATGTGATGGAGATAAGCACTGAGGCCATGCTCAGCTATAGCATATTCCCCCAATTATGCCTTTACTGTATACAAAGATCTTCTTTAGGCTTGTAATTATTAAGGCAGTATGCCAGAATGTGTAGAAAATATGAACTTGTACCTCAGTGTGTGCTCAATACGTAGACAGTATGCAGACAGGTGTTGATGACAAACTGAACACAACAGCATATACATGTTATATTTAAAGAAGCTCCCCCATTAAGTTCAAGAAGCAAAGATTTTACTGTATATGTCAACTTTCCTGGCTATATGGTTATTATTATTATTATTATTATTATTATTATTATTATTATTATTATTATTATTATTATTATCATCATCATTATCATTACTATTATTAACTGTTGCTTTGTGCTCCAGGTTGAATGAAGTGGCGACAGGTGGCGTACGAAGGGGAACCGACCCTGGGGCCCATGGCAGGTCGGCCAGGCCTGCCCCCTCCCCCTCCCCACCCCCACCCCCCCATCAGGCCACAGGTGAGGGGAGTTGATTTTTTTAATTTCATCTTGATTTCTTATATGCAGGGCCAGTGGCTTCAGCCCATTGGTGGTGTGGGTAGATTTCTAATTTTCTTCCATTTTTTGAGGAGTATCATAATACCTACCTATATCCTGACTCCTGGTGACAGAGGTTGCTGAAGCCGGGGTTGATTGATGGACGTCAGAATAGCCTGTTTGTGATCTTTAGACACTTGGCAATGGCTGAAAATTGGCAGCTTGTAGCATTAAGACAAACAAAAAACTCTAGGATTACCTCATCCACATAATGTCTTCCCAGCCACCTCCCCTCCAGGCTTCTTTAAAATATAATAGGACAAACACTTACAGGAAAGAGGTATAAAGATTAAGATCATGTTTGGTTTGCCGTTAAATCTTGTCACAAGCTTAAAAGTAGTGATGATTGCAAACAAAATTGAGATTGTGATAATCAAACTCATTAGTGAAAAGAGTCATATCACAGCCCACAATGTGCTGAATAAAGATAATTTTGTACTCTCATTGTAGGTGGAATTTATCTCTTTTATTTTGTCTAAATTTACTCATTGTATTTATTGATGGAGAGAATATGACAAGCTTGCCAGCAGATGAGGAGGGAAGGTGGTATGACTCTAACACATACATAAACTTTGGAATGTGTTAGGACGGTATGCTATAAAAAGTCCTCATCTGCAGCTGGTGCACTCAATCACTTATTTTTAGCTTTAGGGCTGCTTGGTGGAAGTTGATGTGGAAGTTGTTGCTTCATGCTTCATCAGAAGAATGGACTTGAGAGCAATAGTAGCCATTCTTTTCATCCATGGCCATAGACCTTGACTGTAAAACAGTTTTGTAGTTTTAAAAAAGGTTGTATTTTGCCGAGTCTAGTATTAGTTCGGTTATTAATATTTTTTAATACTTTATTTTACTTGGTTAAGGTGCATTGAAGACATTCTAACTTTTTATCACCTACATTGATAGTGGGATAGTCTGATAATGGAAAACATCACAATACATAAGGTTATAAGGAAACTAAAAGAGGCCTGTAAGCCTACACTTGGCAGCTCCTGAGAAACAGTATTTCACCATCTGTCCTCATTCATAAAGGTGTCTAACCTCCAGTCATGTTTGCTTCAACAAACATAGCTGCTTAATTTGTCCATTACATCCACTACCTACCCAATTGGTAAACCTCCAGCGAATCTGGAGGAATTAGATTCATGCTGAGAGCTCATCTCTGGTTTTGAGTAGGTGCTAAATTATCCAGTTTTTGAAAATGAAGTCTTGAATGACATCCCAAACATAGTATTCACTAAGATGAAATGATAAGAAAATATTTGGGAGGGAGCACCAAATGCAATGCCTGTGAAGTAGAAATATATTAGTATGTGCACTTTACCTCGATGTGAGAAATAAAGAATATTGGTTTTGGAGACCATACCTAAAAACTTTGGGGAGGCGGTGGCTGAGTCGTCAAAGTAACGGCCTCGTGTTCAGGAGGACGCGAGTTCAATTCCCGCCCGGTGCCACCAAGCTGGGATTTTTCAGCCGCCGCTTAAACCAAACCCACATGCTGTCCAGAAGACGGCAGCATGAGCCAATGCAAGATGGCGCCACTATAAACACTCGCCATGCGCCAAACGCGGCTGGCCGACCATCAGGACCCTACCGGAAGAAGCCTTGACCCACCATCAGGATCCACCTGGAAGAAGCCTACCGCTAATAGGCTGCAATGTAAAAAAAAAAAAAAAAAAAAAATAACACTGGTCAGTCAAATTGTTGTTTGGAAAACATTAGGATAACTAAAAAGTGAAGGTAATACTATATTACATTTGGAAAGAAATAAAGTCAGGACTGTATCCCTTGCCAGAAGCAGGCAATAAATAGAAGCTGCCTGAGGCTTACCAGAGGACCTGTACCTGGACCTGTAGAAAGGTCGGTACCATGTCAGTACCATCTCAGTGGCTCCCAGTATGAAATGTTGGACTGGGGGCTCCCTCTTGTCTAAATGCAGAAGAGCTACTGGACTCCAGAGGTTAGACAGGAGGCTGATGCCTTACATCAGGCCTCAAAGCTGAGGCTGAGGACATTAGAAAAAAACTTGGCTGCGTCCCCATGCTCCCTGCCCGTCCTCAAGGCTGAGTTGAAAGCCATGGATAATATTGAGGGAAGAGGCTAAGGCATGTTGTCTGGAGGCTGTCTGTCACCCACTGTGATTACCTGGCTGTCTGGATGTAGATGTAGAGGCAGCACTACATAATGTCTGGACCCTTGCAGACTCAGACCCAAATGAGTATTGGAGCAGAACCCTTGCTGTTATACACAGATTGTTCATACACAGTCAGATATATATTATTTAGGCTGGGGTTGCAAATACCACTCCAATACCCCATTGTAGGGTTGAACTAACTGCATACCCTGGGGAAGGTTAGGGATGCCCAGATCATTATTCAGCTGTAACTGGTTCCTGAATTGCATGGTGGCTGCAGGATCTCACTCTGTTAAAATTTGCACACTTGGTAGAGTGTCAAGTATAGTAGTACAGTAATTCCCCCTCCATCGCGGGGGTTGTGTTCCAGACCCACCCGCAATAAGTGAAAATCCGTGAAATAGAAATACTCTGTTTAAATACACCCTAAGCATGTTTTTATTAAACTTTTGCGGTACTTTTAAAAGCATTTTAAGGTCTTTAAACACCCTTTTAAAACAATAGAAACGTACCATACACTGTTGGGAGACATGCGGAACTGAGACAGAAGAAGGCGAACAGCTTCTTTCCCTGCGAGATGCTTCTAGAACGCAACAGCCAATCAGTGGCCGAGAAAACAATACCAACGCTCTGATTGGCTGAATCGGTTCGTACGGCCGTTCTATTGTGACGAGCGAGATTTAAACTCATAAACAATGCTGCGGAATGCCGCGAAATGGTGAAAACATACGTGATATCAAAATCAATAGGTCTTACAGAAAAAAGCGCTAAATACTGGGAATGTGATAACTGAACCGCGATATCATGGGGAATTACTGTATAAAGTAAATCACTTGGGAGGCCAAAGAAGACCAGGAGGGAATATGTAGAGGAGGACTTAGCTGCTCTTGCCGTGAATAAGGAGGAGAAAATTGATGAAAAAACGATAAAATTTTGTTACCCGCAACCTTTGGACTATGCTAATTTATATTCATCATCATCATTTCATTGACGCCTTCTCCTAGGCCACGGCAGAAGAGCTTCCATCTTTCTCTATCCAGACACTCCCTCCTTGCCTGCTCAAAGTTTCTCAAAGATCTTTCCCCCCTATCCCTAACGTACTCTTGCACCCTATCACTCCATTTCACTGGAGGTCATCCTCTAGCATTCCCTCCCTCTATCTCACTCACATACACCCTTCTGGTCATCTTACTCTCCTCCATTCGCTCCATGTGGCCAAACCACTTTAAAGTCTGTCGCTTCATTTCTTCCACCACTCCACACTTCTTCCCTTCACCCCTGTGATACATTCCAAAACGCTCGTACACACTTTCATAACTCATTCCATCCATTCTACTCACACCACAAGCACTCCTCAAATAACTCATTTCCAATGAATTATTCGTTAGTTATATATTATATTGGCCTGTGTAACTTCTGTTCTCATTAACTTTTGTTAATTTTGGTCTGTGGCATGTGCCATTTGAAACTTCCTTGCCCTACTGCTCGATCTTGTGTTATTTGGATGTCTACTGAACCTAGGTTGTCTGATCGGCCATTGTAGCATGATGATGTTACAACAATATTGTAACTTTGTATCAGTCAGTGTAGCCTACACTTGAGGTTTGATAAAAGAAGGGTAGCGGTGTAATCTCTACGTGGTGTGAAAGGACAGGAAGGTCTGGTTGACAGGGCCAGTCTGCTTGCCTAAAGTGTCGACAGGCCAGGATCAACCTTGGATAGGAAGCTTGACATTTCCTGGCCTTCAAACTACTCTTGATTGGAGGAGATGTGAAATTGGTTGTTATTGCGGGGCTCGGTCATTAACTGTAATAGCCGTCAGGAAACACTGCATAAAGTGAGAGGGTTATCAAAGGTGTTCCTAATTGTGGCATCTTTGCTCAACTCTCCCTACCATCCCACAGGTTCAGATTGTCACCCACCAGCAACAACAACAACAGCAGCAGCAACAACATCAGCATCAGCAACATCACTACTATCAGCAGCAACAGTCAGAGTATGGGCGTTCCCTGGCCCGCTCTCAGGACGATGAACAAGTGAACTACTTTTGTCAGCGTCCGCCCACTGATGCAGACTTTGCCTACCACCAGAAGGGTCAACGATGGGCCCTCGGCGACGACTCCGTCATTGATGTGAGTGTTGATTTTCTGCATCTCTGGTGACTTTAATAGCAGTTTTGAGGGCATCCTTATGATGTGTTACCAGGGGTGGAAGTTGCATTATGGAGTTTTCTATTTTACTATCATTATTGGTTAGATATGACCAGTGAAACATTCTGCAGTTGCTGCCGTATGCTCATTATGTATGTATCTATGTCTACATACTCTGGAAGTGTTTTAATGGGTTTTTATCTTAAACAATGCAGTAAAATGGATGCTGCATAAAGCATTTGCATTCTGTTACCAGTTAAATAAACTGTGTTGATAATAGAGGAGCTCTGTGGAATATTTGTCGATGTCAAAATAAATATTAATGAAAGCATGATAAATGACATCATCTTATATCAGAGTAACACAGTACTTACATGATCCGTGCGAAGTGAGCTGCTGCCAGGTAAGACAGAGCCTAGAATGTCTCCGTCCACAAAGCAGGCAAAACATAACATCAGTGTGAAGACCTGTTCTCAGGGTAGATAAACAACATTATTTTTGTCAGTATAGACTTACACATCTGTGCCTCAGGGTGCATATCTTACAGAATGCCCATATTGATACTTGGAGTAGTCTGGATGCAGAATTAATTAGACAAAAGAACATCCATGCGTATTCTTGTGCTATTACAGATAGGGAGGCAGCTCACAAAAAGGTACCTGAGCCTTCGAACTCCAGCTAATCACGATCTTTATATTTCTGTCCAGAATTGCACCAAATCTATTTTTTGACTCGGCAAAAATTCTTTCATTAATCATTTTAATAATCATTCAGTGACTTATAAGAGATGTACAAGTCATATACCTAGTAAATCTTGCAGATAAAACATGTCTAAAACCCTTAAAAGAAAATGCCAGAACTGTGTTTTTTCTAATTTTTTCAGAGACTTCTGTCACCTACCCAAAAATATCTCAAGCAATTTTACTTAATCTTTCCCACCTCTCCTTTATTTTGATTGTGCCACAGCTGTCACATCTGTCTCTAAAGCTGAACTTTTCCCTCAAAATTTCTCTGAGAATTCAACTCTGGACAATTCAAGGCATATTTCTTCTATTCATTCCCCCTCTGACTCCATTATGCTTGTTATCAAAATTTTTAAGCTTGATATTTTCTATGCCCTCTCTGGCTAGAATCCTCAGACCCAGAGTGTCTCAAGCTGGTGTCACACTGGGTTTTTTCTCCAGTTGTTGGATTTAGGCACAATGACTGGAACAAGTTGTTGGTTGTCCATACGGATGGAAAACTGTTGTGAATATGAGCAACAAACAGATGATGATGGTGGCTGAGGAGTGGAAGATGGCCTACCAAGAGAGTCATAAAGTGGATTGGCAGAGCTGCTTTGTCTACAAGATAAGAGAACCTCCTTGTTCTGTGGGACCAGACATGAAAACTTTGCCAAAAATAAATGAAAAAGAAGTGAATGGTCCATGATTGCTACTGCTCTTTCCTCATTCTGGTGTCTTGGTTGGATATGAGTGGGCCACCATTTCTGCTAGTTCAAAAAACTCTTCTTTCTCCATTCAACGAAAACTGTATAAAGACTCCCAGTCTTCACAGCACAATTCTCTGACGAGGTCTGGGTAAACCCTCCTGTCCTCCCATCTTTGAAGCCATGAATGTACCCATAATCGGTTCTTCCATCCATTTAACAGCAACAACAAGTCCATAACTTGAGTAACAGCAGCACAAGCTGTAACAGCCCTTAGTTTTGTAGGCGGTGCCATGTGGATACAGGGTAACTGGTTTGTTTACGTTGTGGATACGGGCAACCACCTTGGTCGTGTGTGTCACACACCTAAAAAAGTTGGAGTTGCTGGTTGTGCCTACTGCCAGCACAGTTGGAGGAAAAAGCCCAGTGTGACACCAGCTTTATTGTCCTTAAAAGATGGGCTTCTGTGCTGACACCCTGCTAGATCAGCCTTTTTTTTGTCTCTACCTTTCAACACCGATCTTTCCTTCTGCTGGAAGTATGCCAATGTACACCCGATGACTATGAAGGGCGACTGCTTTAATCCTTCAAACTACTATCCTATAGCTTTGCTTCTTTGCCCTTCTAACGGTTTTGAAACAATCCGTAACGGGAAAGTTTTGAAGCGTCTATCACCTTCTGACCTCTTGATTGTCAGTACTGGTGATCTTCTTGCCTTCTTTAGCTGTATTGGTGAAACATTTCCTGTTGCCTCAAACATCCTTTCCCTATGCTATCCTAATCCCTTATGCAAGAAATAACCATCATCTTCATTCTTTCATCCCTTTTGCTTGAAACTCTGGAATAGTCTTCCTTTGTCTGTACATCGTGTACAAGCTCATGCTGCTCCTCAGAGTTCATCTTTGATCCTCTTCTGGACAGAATCTAAAGTCTGGGTTGATAGCTGTTCTTTAGGACAGCACATGTGTAGTCTTAGGCCACTCAGCGGGGGCTGAAATATTGCCAGCTTGTTTGTAGAAGCGAACAGGACGGGAACCTATGTGCTCCTGAACGTGGCACCTGCATGCTGACCACTCAGCCACTGCCTCCCCTATGACCAGTGAATCAACATGTAAAAAAAATGTAGTGTGTGGGATATGTAGGAATGGCAGGGGGGGTAGGAGGTGATATTAGTGTTATGAAAGTTGAGTTAAATATGAAGGAAAATGTCCCGAGGTGTTGTGGTCGTGCTGAGCAACAAATCTAAGTCATAGTTATGGGGGATGGAAATATTTTAGTGATAATGGTGATCAGCCTAGTGAGTCCAGTTGTAAGTCTGTGGGTCATATGTAGGGATGCCAGGCTTCCAGGTCAAGGTCAGAGTTGCTGGAAACTGAGCAATGTCTCCCATATCTGGCCTGACAACCAGGACTTACAGATTTACACTGACATATCTAGTATTTTAACTTGACAGACCAATTAAGAAAAAAAAAATAATTAGGGGTATTTTCAGGGTCCTTTGATTTGAAGGATTGAATGGACTGTGGAAATCCTTCAAGTTTCATTAAGCAGTGTTGTCACTTTTTTTTTTTACCAAGCTTTTTTTCTTCACCTTGTCATGTTGAATTTAACCCGGTAACAGCGACTGACCAAATTTGTGGCTTTACAGTGTAGCAGCAATGGGCCAAATTTGTGCCATGATATAAACCCCCCAAAATAGATGATACATAATCTGATCACAAATGCTTTGATATATATAATGAAATGGTTTGTGTGAGGGGTGATTTTTTCTCATTTTTCTTGCTTGGAGGGACCATTAAGAAACATGATCCCCGCTGCTACTGGGTTAACAATGTGTAAAGTGGTTTAGAAGCTGTTGTTCATTTTTAGGTTGGTAAGAAGTGACATTTAATTTTAATAAGGGAGAGCTTGGAATACAGGCGATAGTGATGCTCAGTGTGTTCCAGCAGCATCTTGCCCCCAAACACCACTTGTGATGGTCATTCATAGCACATGTCACACTCCCACGCCTTGTCTCACACACACACACACACACACACACACACACACACACACACACACAGCCTCCGTACACATGACGTCATTCGCCCACCTGTTTATAGCGTTACCATAGCAACCACCAACACCATCACCACCTGATCCTCCCTCCTCCTCCGCCGCCTCCTCCTCATATTCTTGAGCTATTTCTGTATGGTTATTGCTTGTGCTACTACTACTACTACATCTACTACTACATCTACTACTACTACATCTACTACTACTACATCTACTACTACTACATCTACTACTACTACTACTACTACTACTACTACTACTACTACTACTACTACTACTACTACTACTATGACAACTACAACTACTACTACGGCTACGACTACGACTATTGCTACTACTACTACTACTACTACTACTACTACTACTACTACTACTACTTCTACTACTATTACCACTATTGCTGCCAATACTACTTCTATAACTACTACTACTTCTATGAGTTACTACTACTACTACTACTACAACTACCAATGGTATATAGCATAATATATTCATTATTTTCTATTTCTGTGTCTAGATTGAGAGAGAGAGAGAGAGAGAGAGAGAGAGAGAGAGAGAGAGAGAGAGAGAGAGAGAGAGAGAATATTGTGCGTAGATGTCACCATAGCAACAATACCATATTTTTTTTTTGTTTTGTTTGAGAAATATTTCCTCTCACCTGCCTCCCACTTACTTCACTAATATCCCTCCCTCCCTCTCCTCCATCTCTGACACCCACCTTCTCCTTCCATCCATTTCTCTCGCCCACCCTCTCTCCATTACACCTTCTCCCTTTCAATTTTTTTTTTCCCACCTCCATTCCTCCCAAGCTTCTTTCCTTCATATTTTACACCTTCCCTCCTTTTTTCCCTCCCTCCTTCCATTGCACCTGGGTAGGGTTCAGCTTCGAAACAGTGGGCCACTTCACTTCACTGTAAACTTACTAGTAGGGAGATGAAAATTATATATATATATATATATATATATATATATATATATATATATATATATATATATATATATATATATATATATATATATATATATAAATCTCGCGTCTAACGAGTTCACACCCAACGATTTGCATCTAACGACCCTATTGGACCCCTACCTACGTTCGTATCGAACGAGGAAGTTTCTAATCTGACGAAAAAAAATCTTGGACTAGCTCTTGAAATCAAGCGCCCCCTTGGCCGACTGCGTGTCGGCCAAGGTGTCGTGTTGTATAACGGTATAACCGCCCCTTGCCCGCTTCGAGTGGCCTAATATCCCATCAAGAGAGGAGACTTTGCTGCTGCTCCGAAAGTGTTTCCCTCCACCCACAACTCCTGGCCTTAAATGCCATCACCTTTGACCTGCCCACGACCCAAGGTCTTGATTCATCTCACACAACAACCAGCCCTAATGTTTTTGATAAATTTTGCCAAAGGAGACACTGATACACGCACCCTCGGCAGGTACTCAGCAAATGTTGTAATGTAATTAGAATTTTTTTAAAACTCATTTTTGCTTGATTTCGCAGGGCTTTCATGCTAGAACGACTTTTGACGAGGATAGGCTTCCGCAAGGCATTTATTTTCTCGTTTACAAATAAATAAAACAACGAGAATGATCAGCTACATTTTTATTAACAACAGTATCACTTATTGTGTAGAAGTGTAATTGTTACAAGCCCCAGACAATGACAGGTAATTTACGATAATTGAAAGAATAACTCAAGCTTCGTGGGCCCTGTGACCTAATCCCGCTTGGTGGTAACTCTGAATATACCTCATTGGACTCACTGACTCGTCCCCACTCACCGGCTGATCGTTTGGTACGCCGCTCACTCTTCTGTTAGTCCTTATACACCACCGTTTTCTCTGGAAGGTTTCCGGGAGTAGTAGCTACTCTAGATCTTGCCCGAACTAATACAATGCATCGACATATCAATATTATATACGAATGCTCGCGGGCCACAAAAATTCAAGACGTGTCCGACCCGTAGTTGGATCACATCTTCCTCACCCTCGCTCCCTCCCTCCTTTCCTCCATTTCTTACACCCTCCCTTCCTCCCTCCTTTCCTCCCTCCTTTCCTCCATTTCTTACAGCCTCCCTTCCTCCCTTCTTTCCTCCATTTCTTACACCCTCCCTTCCTCCCTCCTTTCCATCTTTTCTCCACCTCTTACATTTTCCTTTCCTTCTTTTATCCGTCATACACCTTCCCCTCCTTCTGTCCTCCATCTCTTATACCTTAGTTGGGAGTCAGATCAGAACAGATGAGCTTCTTTGTCTTATCTCGTGTTTACCACATCCTGTTAAGGGATTCTTTTTACGGTCCTTCTTGAATAAAAATATAAAATAAATGTGCCTAATGTCCCTTCATGGCTTTACAGTGTTTACACGTATGACTGTTGTTGCTCATATCGTCACCCTCATAAAATAATCGCCTAAGTCATTTTTCAGCGATTTCCAGGTTTTTGTCTACATCAATTTTTCAACATGTGACGCCCATTTTTGTACAGCTGCCTTCGTCATTCAGGGTTTGAGTGTTCTAGAACTGACCTTTTCATTTCTGCCTAAATAAATGAGACAATGACAGTTCTTTCCTGATTTTCTGAAAACTAGTAAATAATGACTTAGGCGCTTTGTTTACGAAGGTGACGATATTTTTTTTTTCCTCCAGTGTGGTATTCAGGGCACGTCTTCGTTGATTCCACACGTTAGGCACTTTGTTCATTACCCTGTCTTCTTGGATTATTTATTGGCAGACAGTTTGTTCATACTTTTTGAAAATTATTAAAGCCGGGTTTCTTCACGTGTGCCTCTTCCATGTTTTGAGAGCTTTATAGGATCGTCTTGCTGTTGACTTCTTTCCAGGTTATTGCGTCTCAGTGTTTTATGTTTTCTTTGATTGTTAACCTGAGAGAAGAAAGAAGGAGGAGAGTGAAGGAGAAGGAAGAAGAGAAGAAAGAAGGAAGAAAAGAGAAGGAAGGAGGAGAGGGAAATAGAAAAGGAAGAGAAGAAAGGAATAAGAAAAAAGAGAAGGAAGGAGAGGGAAGAAGGAGAAGGAAAAAAATGGAAAAAAAGGAAGAAGTACAGGATCAAGAGGAGTCCTGAATCTTTCTAAGCTGTGGGTACCTATTTCTAGTCCTCTTCGTCGTTGTTGACTACAGAGTGGTCTTTGACTCGTCTCTCCCACAACAGCTGAAGAGGAGGAGGAATAAGCACGTGCTATCCCAAACCCTCCGCAACACTTAAATTTTGCTGTCGATATTATAAGATACTTTCGCTTCTCACATCAGCTCTTTCTAAAGGTCAAAGAGGGGGTCAGTCGGGTTGTAATGAGTGTTTCTTCAGGTTCACGGTACAGAAGAAGAATCAAATTACCACCAGGACCATAAAACTAATCCTAGGAATGCCCCAAACTTATACGAATGCCTTGTCAAATATGTGAACTTGGGCGATGAAATGTTTAGCAATACGGCCCAATATGCTACTCACTCATTCCCGTCCGGGCTGGTGTAGTTCTCTCCCTCTCGCGTCCTTCCATTCTAAGCGTCCATGCTCTCTCTAAGAACTCATGCTTATCAAAGGACGCTCGTTTTGGTGGCTAATATCTCACGTCTAGTCTCACTCTGGACCAGCTGTGAATCATTCCGGTTGGTCATTCCTTTCACTCATGACTCCATCCGAGGCTCCCTTCACTCTCATGGTTCTTGCAGTACAATACCAAATGTTGTAGTACCGTCTCCCCTCAACCCCGCCAGCTCACATTTTACATATCTTACATAGCCCTTCCTTCCTCATTCCCTCCTTCTACACCCTCACCCACCCCCTCTCCTCTTTCCTCAGTCTTTCACCATCCCTCCACCTCTCCGTCATTTCCTCCTGCCCTCTTTCTTCTCCTTTCCCCTCTCTCCCACATACGATCTCTCTCTCTCTCTCTCTCTCTCTCTCTCTCTCTCTCTCTCTCTCTCTCTCTCTCTCTCTCTCTCTCTCGTTGCGTCATGAAACTACACTCGCATCAAGCGCATCAAGTTGCATCTTAGAGAGAGAGAGAGAGAGAGAGAGAGAGAGAGAGATTGCATGACGTTCAGATACACATCTCCCTCTTCCTCCTCCTCCTCCTCCTCCTCCCTAACCTTCATTTCCTCCCCCACCTTCATTTCCTCCTCCTCTTCCTCAAGGTCAGTCCACCCACACGACTGATGACTGAATGACTAACACACACACACACACACACACACACACACACACACACACACACACACACATATCAAAAAGATCATCGAAGGGAAAAAGAAAAGTTTCTTTGGCAAGACATTTAAATTCGGGAAGAAGAAAGGAGGAGGAGGAAAAGGAAAC
>NC_066526.1:13894982-13909982 GCF_024679095.1 Eriocheir sinensis
TGTGTGTGTGTGCTTGCGTGTAACCTAACCTAAGCTAACCTGTCTCTTCCATCAAAGTAAATTATCCTTATGACATTCATTTCTGTGTTATCTGAATAGCATCACGTGTAGTATGCATTCATTTATCCGCCGTGAGTTCCTCTGATCTTGCCGCGGCCTTCCTGTGTTCCTTGAGTAGATGGACACGTAAAACCAGGGACCGTTGATCCTATATACCTGAATATGGGGACACCCGTAAGATTTATAACCTACGTGTTCCCTTCTATGTTACTTTAGTCTTGCCTCGGTCTTTTAAAGTTCCCGGAGTGGATGAACACATACTCAGAGACCATTAATCCTTGTTACTTAAATATGGGAACAACCGTGAGATTTTTAACCCACGTGTTCCCTCCCTTGTCTTGCCTCGGTCTTTTAAAGTTCCCGGAGTGGATGAACACATACTCAGAGACCATTAATCCTTGTTACTTAAATATGGGAACAACCGGAAGATTTTTAACCCACGTGCTCCCTCCCATGTTACTTCTTGCCTCGGTCTGTTAATGTTCTTTGAGTGGATGAACACATAATCAGTGACCTTCTCTTCCTTGCTGCCTGAATGTAGGGTCAAAAGTAAGGTATTTGCCCCGCGTGTTCCCTGCCTTGTTAATTTGGTCTTGCCTCGGTCTTCTAATGTTCCTTGAGCGGATGAACCCGGTAGCTGCGGGGATCATGTTTCTTAAAGGCCCCTCTAAGCGAGAAAAATGAGAGAAAAATCATCATTCACGCCAACCACTTCATAATATATATATCAACGCATTTGTGATCAGTTTATGCATCTATTTTTGGGGGTTTATATCATGGCAAAAATTTGGCCCGTCGCTGGTACACGGTAAAGCCACAAATTTGGCCTGTCGCTGCTACCGGGAAAGCAGTGACCTATTTTACTAGTTATCTAAATATAGGGCCAGAAGTAAGATATTTTGCTCACCTATTCCTTCCGTAGTTAGTCGTATCTTGTCTCGGCCTTTTAATACTTTGGGAGTGGATGGACACATAAAATCAGTTTCGTTTTCTTCCTTGTTGCCTGGATATTGACAGCCATACGACTAAATAATATCAATGGCGCCACTATAAACAACTGCCTGCGCCATGACGGGCTCGGGCAGACCATCAGGCCCTAATGCAATAGCCTACCGGTGCTATAGGCTACATGTAAAAAAAAAATATATATTTATCCCTCGTATACTCCCCTTGGATACTCTGATCTTGCTTCGGTCTTCTAATGTTCTGGGAGTGGATGAACGCCTATAACAAGTGACCTTTTTTCCTTGTTGCCTGGATATTGACAACTTGTAAGACATAATTATATCTCGTATACTCTCCCAAGTTACTCTGATCTTATTTCCGTCTTTTTATGTTTACGCAGTGGATGAACATAAAATCAGCGATCTTTTATCCTTGCCTGGACAATGACAACTGTAAGACATAATTATATATCTCGTATACTTTCCCTAGTTACTCTGATCTTACTTCGGTCTTCTAGTAATGTTCCCGCAGTTGATAAACATAAAATCAGCGACCTTTTTTCCTTGCCTGGACAATGACAACCGCAAAACATTCTTCGTGTACTTTCTTTGGTTACTTTGATCCTGCTTCGGTCGTTTAACATTCTGCGAGTGGACACAAAACCAGTGACCTTCTCTTGTTGCCTGGATATCAACAACCGTAAGACAGGCTTCGTATACTCTCCTTAGTAGCTCAGATCTTGCCTCGGTCTTAAGAGTAGATAAACATACGATTGATGAACCTTTTTCCTCGTTACCTCGATATAAGTAAGCTCTCTTTTGGCCACTCTTCTTTACTTTCTTCCATAGGAGCAGTGCGAGCGAGCTTTTTTGTTTAGTTTTTTTTTTTTTTACAATAAAGGAGACAGCTCAAGGGCACAAAAAAAGGAAACTAATAAAAAAGCCCGCTACTTGCTGCTCCTAAAAAGAATCCAAAGAGGTGGCCGAAAGAGAGGTCAATTTCGGGAGGAGAGGTGTCCAGATACCCTCCTCTTAAGCTACTAAATTTACTGTAGAAAAAAGAACGTATAGTTATTTTACCTACGCTGCGTACCTACTATAAATGTCTCCGGATGAAAGCTTATGAAAGTAACATCTTGCATTTCATCAGTAAGCCCTGATTTTATCGTATCATTATTGTCTTAAATACCGGTAGACACAACATTTTTTATGCTTCCTCGACATCTTTCCCGTACCTGCTCTATTTTCTCCACGGATGAAAACATAAAACTGGTGACCGTTGAAGAACAAGCAACATCTACACGACCACACTAACTAACCTGAAGCCGCAGCAATCACGATGCAAGGACAGACACACACTCGTCCCTCGGATTCTCCTGGTGGTGGAGGTGGTGGTGGTGGTGACGGCTGGGGTCAAGCACAACACCTCTTAAACGTGCTTACCTCGAGTTGGCTGTGCTTTGGGTTCTTTTGCTGTGTCAAGGTTATAATGTCTAAGTCATATAAAACCTATTAACTGTTATGTCCTCAATAGGCATGTACGTTATATAAGGTGCATACGACGTGACTGTGTGTGTGTGTGTGTGTGTGTGTGTGTGTGTGTGTGTGTGTGTGTGTATTAAGGAAGTTAAGGAATAATATCAGTTATTGACTGAAAATTATACACGTGATGGGGGTGATTAAATCATTCCTCATTGAATGCTTAATAAATATAATGGTGACTTTACTACTTAAAACTTAAGACGCTACAAATTTAAGATGTATTAAAACTACTTACCATGGGAGGCACCGCACGGAGTTTTATCTGTCCGTGCGCGGCAGACAGGCCTGATGTAGTGGGTTGGGGGAGGCGCCCCGGGTGAGTGGGTGGCGGTGACGAAGGTGGTGCAGCGTACCCGTCACGGTGTTATGGCCAGACACAGGGTGGTCAGGACATCTTCGTAGGTGTTGTAAGCAGGGCCTAGGATGACCCTACATGCCCGTTTCTGAACCCCTTTGAGCTGTTGTTGTTAATTAAGGGTCAGAGAGGACAACCACGCTTGGGAGGCGTACGTGACTTTTGGCAGGATACATAATCGAGTAGCATATACTGCACAACATCTTAGCGGCTAAGATGTTGTGCAGTATATGCAGGGCGCTGGGGACATCGGCTAAGACTTAGCCGATGTCCCCAGCGCCCTAGTGTGCAGCATGTAGTACGGCAGCTTGTACGATGTTGCTCTGACGACGTCGGTGACGTGCTGCTTCCAGTTCATTTGGTTATCCACAGTGATGCCAAGTAGCATGGTCGACTGCACTGTTCGGAGTGGGTGGGGTCTAAATGATAACTGGAGGGGGCATTGCTGTTATGGAGGTGCAAAAGTGCATCACCATGGTCTTGGTGCACTTGATTGACACTTCTCCGTCTACACTTGAAACCTGTCAAGGGTTTCTTGCGAAGGTGAATAGTCCGGGGCCCTGTTGTTGATGGAAATATCCATGGTACTGTCTTCCACGTACTACCAATGGCGTTATGTGACCGAGAGGGCGTCGTTGATGAGCACCAAGAAACAAAGAGGACCAGTATTAATATGTGAGGCGCCACACGTTAGCTGTTGAAGGGAGTAGACAGAACTTTGGGAGTGAACTGCCTACTGACTGCTTCTGAGAAAACCAGTCAGCCACGCGACAAGATTCGAATTAAGTCCTAGTTTTATGGCCTTTGTGATGACAACCGTGTCGTCTGCAAGGTCAGATGCTTTCCTTAAAGCTACGAAAGCTAGGGAAGAGGTATCGCGTTTGTCTAGGTAACTATGATATTAGGAAGCTGACCAAACAGTAAGAAGTAGAGGAGGATTTAATGTTACTACATTGTTAAGTGTACGGAGCCTCATGTCCTAGTAAGCCCAGTCAAAGGTAAGTTCTTACAAGTTAGCAAGTTTGCTGATAACACAAAAGTAGGAAGACTATTATAATCAGTTCAGACAACGACGCATTGGTGTTATAGGAGGAACTAAATGGCCTATATGAGTGGGCCAACAAACGGATGCAACATATAGTGTTGGAAAAACTACCCCCCTTAATAATTACTACGCATCAAATATAATTTCTTGACTACTACAGCTACGAATGGGATTTGGGTGTGCGTGTGAGCTTTGACCTTCGAGCCGAAATCACTTTATTACCGCCAGAACCGCTAAATAGTCTTGGGTTTTATTTCTAGAAGCGTAAGTAAACGGAGTGCAGATGTAACCGTAAATTGTATGTGGCAATGGTTAGGCCTCATCTGGATTATGCTGTTCAGTGTTGGTGCTGCTATTACAGAAAGGATATCGATTCCCTCGAATTAGTACAGAGAAGAATCACTAAAATGATTCAAGAATTAAGGACTTACCGAAGTGACCGGCATTGTGAGGTGCAGGAAGAGGAGTGGTTTACGAGACTGCAGAGAGCTTTGACCTTAGAATACCGCTGTCTATTTTGGCCTGTTTAAGGTTGTGTAGTTTTCTTGGGTAATAGTTAGCTTTGGGGAATAGAACGTGATGCGGGACTTAGAGAGAGAGAGAGAGAGAGAGAGAGAGAGAGAGAGAGAGAGAGAGAGAGAGAGAGAGAGAACTATAGCCTCGTCTACCTATCTTAGGCTAAATAATAGATGTATGTTATTAAAAGCATGGGTATTTCTCAAACCTCTCGCTGCAGGTAGTAATATTTCGGTTTACGCACGAACTCTACAGCGGACTGTAAGGAGATATTTACTGTGAACGAGAGGTAGAGAGATAGACTAAATTCACAGACCCCGCTGTATGCAAAATAGCTAATGCATCTTGTTAACTTGGCATGTTTTTTTTTTTTTTGTCTCCACTCACAGAGTGAGTGAGAGCATTCAGTCTGGTTGGGTATGGGAACAAGCGGGAAGGAAAGACAGCCAGACTAGACTCCCAGACTCCTCCAGATGACAAATAACTGATGTATCTCCTTGATAAACTCGCGATATTTTTGGTCACCTTTTGCAGCCCTTGAAGAAATGATGAGCGTACGAATTTTGTTTAGTTCCCAGTAACTACCGTATCTATAAAGGTATATTTACTGAGCATGGGTGAAAGCAAAGTATAATCATAATTTGACTGTGGGTGAAAGGTGACCTAGACACCAGAGTCCTCCAGATGCTAAGTAACATGTATCTTCATATTAAACACATTGTGCTCTATTACCACTCGCGGCCCGTGAATATTCGGTGAGCCTGCGAGCATTGTCGAGTTGTTATGAGGGCGTAATTACGTGGTTGGAGGGAGAGGTGAAGAGAGGTATAAGCTGACTCTCAGACCCCGCCAGATACTAAATAACAGATGCATCTTTTAAAGTCTAGTATTTTTTTTGTCATCTCGCGGCCCGTGAATACTCGGTGTTCTTGCTGTTGTCTAGCGGTTACAAGGGAATATCTACCGGGTATGGGAACGAGGGAGAGATGTGTGGACTAGGCTCCCAGACTCCGCTAGATGCCAAAATATCAGATCCATGCTATAAAATTTGCTTTGTTATTGTCAGCTCTTGCTGGCCGTGAAGATTCGCACCGCATAAGTTTATATACACCAGATTTTAAGGAGATATTTACCGTGAACTAGAGGTAAATAAAGATAAACGACTTCCCCTCCGCCAGATTCCATAATATTTACTAACAGATCTGCCTTCATGTTAAACGCTATATATTTGTCGCCTCCCGGCCCGTGAAGATTTGGTGTGCGTGCGAGGGTTCTGTTTAGTTGGTATAAGGAGATATTTACCGAGTATGGGAAAGAGGGAGAGGTAAAGAGAGGTAAACTAGACTCCCAGACTCCTCCAGATGCCAGATAACACATATGTCTCCTTATTAAACTCGCGATATCTCTCTGTCACCTCTCGCTGCCAGTGCATACTCGTGCGAGCCTTCTGTCTAGTTGTCACAGGGATATTTACCGGGTTGGAGGGAAAAAAAAGAAAGAGAGAGATAAAGAGAGGTAGAGAGTGTGAGAGGGGATGCGCAGTGGAGGAGCGCGCAGTCTTTCCTCCCGTGTGGTTGGTCTTTGTCTCCAGTCGTTCGTGGATTGATCATGGAGTGAGCCCGTAGGTGCGCGGCGGCCCCAGTGTGTTAGCGCCCCTCTGTGTATTATTTGTAAATATTTCCGAGAGCTGTGTAATATAGTGTGTACATTTGGAGGAAGAAGCATGCGGGAGCTGAACGAAGAGATGGTGAGTACCGAGCTGTGTCTGGTGTGTGAGGGCGGGAAGAGAGGGAGTGGGTGCAACAAGTTAGGCGTGCTGGGACGGCCATGTTGAAGGCTGCTCTCGGCTCATCATCACACATAGGGCAATTTTAACGCTTTTCAGGGGGTTAGGAGCCTTGTCTGGTGCATGTAGGCAAGAACCAAGGTGGCTAGGTCCATTTAGTGTTGGGTACAAGGCGATGAGTACTCCGGGTAGACCGTGGGAAGAGTTAAAGAAAGCCTATTCCTGCCACGGTGGTGTGCGGGCTTAGGGAAGGTTGGCAGGCCTGTGTCGGGCTCTGATGCCATGTTGGGGAATGTCCTATGACGAGTTTTCCCTCCTCATGCTCGGTTTTACATGTCCACATGCCTCACAAATGCCCCTAATGTCACTTCTGTCATTTCTGAGTCACTGGTCACACCTGGTTCACTTGAAACTGGCGGACTCGGTGTCAAATTTTTTTTTTTCCGCGAGTTGTCAAGGTGTGCATGTGTGTGTGTGTGTGGGTGTCTGGTGCAGGCTATTCACCTTCCTACTTCGCCGACAAGCATATCGTAACCTGTTTGTGACGAAGCAGTAGTAGCTGTAATGGTAATAGTTAGTACTAGTGGTAGCAGTAGCAAAAGTAATTGAAGTGCCAAATGTAACTTCCCATACGGTTCTACTTCCTTGTGTGTGTGTGTGTGTTTCAGACGCCGGCATGCTCTCTCTCTCTCTCTCTCTCTCTCTCTCTCTCTCTCTCTCTCTCAAAAATTATCTGTTTGAAGGGTAGGGCACTTAACTCATTGATAAACATCTTTTCTTTGTCACGCATTATGACAAGTAAACAATGTTTACGCTTGGTTACTTGGTTTAGTAAATTCGATATTCATTAAATGGAGGTTCGTTACGTTTTAGTGTATCATTATAACATTTGGAAGAAAAGGTAACTAAAATGGAAGAAAGGATCGTTCAAGGGTAAGGGAGGATTCATAGCAAAATTTAAGGACGTGTTTTCTTCTCTCCTGTTGTTCCTTACCTTCCATTTTGTCAGTAAAACCCGTATATAATAGTACGAAATTTGGAGGAGAAATCTTGCTGAAAGGAGTAAACAACACAAGCGAGAAATGGGCAAGACATGAATGTGGTAAATACCGTGAGATGAAGGAAAATGGGAGCGGGAGTTACACATAATTACCAACAACATAATATATGATGCATAATATATAAACGAGATAATGTTAATGAGAAATCGTCAACAAAGAACGCTACAAAAATTGGAAGGGAATTTTATTGATACGAAATACCTATATAACTTTGCTGATTTATATGGGAAATTACTAACAACTATACAAACATTGAATATAATATTATTGATGCAAAATATATATACTAGATAGTGTTTAGGGGAAGTACTAAGAAAGAATGATAAAAAAATGAAAAAAAATATTACTGATTATAAATATATAGACGATGATATTCAGGGGAAATTACCAACAAAGAACATTTCAAAAGAGGAAAATATAATATTGATGGATAATACGGAAATGTTTAGGGGAAGTTACCGACAACAAGCGACAAATTGT
This sequence comes from Eriocheir sinensis, assembly GCF_024679095.1. NCBI lineage: Eukaryota > Metazoa > Arthropoda > Malacostraca > Decapoda > Varunidae > Eriocheir > Eriocheir sinensis. The sequence continues at coordinate 13,902,772 of NC_066526.1, forward strand.
AAAAGAGGATATTCAGTCAAAATATATAAAACTAGCTCATGTTTAGGGGAGGGGGTAGGAAGTGAGCGATCTGAAGAAGGACGTTTTAATTTTAGTGTTTTCTGAGAGGTCCGTGCCAGGAATGTGTGTGTGCCCAGTTCACCCACTTACTTGTCCTCGAAATACTCGTCTCAGCCAAGGCTGTGCAAGGGATAGAAGGAAAGATATGAAAAGTAGAGTGTAAGATTAAATTGAATAGATAAGGATAACAGGAAATAAGGTGTATAGGAGAGTAGATGAATAGATTTGGTAGGAGAATCAAGTTAATTTTGTGTTTATTAGTAATATTACTAATATTCGTTTTGCTGTTATTTATTCTTTATTTTCATTATTACTGTTACCAACTCCTTTATCTTATTACCATTACTATTGTAGTAGTATTTGTTCATCATCATCAGCCAATCTTAGTGGATTGCAAAACAAAGGTCTTTCCCAGCGTCATCAACCTCTGTCAGATGATAGATTACTCCATCCTACTCCGGCTAAATTATATAATGTTCTTATTTCATCTCTCTGCCTGGCATTCTGGCTGCCCTTACTCTACAATTTCTGGGTTGCCATATTTTTGTTGCCCATCTGTTATTAGCTCTTGTATTATTATTATTATTATTATTATTATTATTATTATTATTATTATTATTATTATAGTATTATCAAAGTTATTCTTCATGTAGGTCTTTTCTTTTTCTTCTTCTTCTGCTTCTGCTGCTTCTTATTGCTATTCTGTATTTGCATCATTATTGACAATCTTGTTCAGGTTCTTGTCATTTTATTATTATTATTATTATTATTATTATTATTATTATTATTATTATTATTATTATTATTATTATTACTACTACTACTTCAATTGTTATTATTATCATTCTTATAGTCTTATTGTTAGCATTGTTGTTATTGTTTTAGTTGTTGCTGTTGTAGTAATAAGTTGGCAAGGTTATCTTATTGTTATCTCTTCGCACTGTTGACAAGGTGGCGCGTCGTGTGTGTGTGTGTGTGTGTGGTCCCGTCTCCGTATCTGTACTTGTCTTTAATTAAAGTTGTGCACACTCCGCCGATACTACTTTCTCACTTAGTCTATTCCAACCTCTATGTTTCTTTGCGGGAAGCTATATTTTTTATGTCATGCATCTTCCTTTCCTCTATTTTTAACTGTGTCCTCGTGTGTTGCTGGTGTTTCTTACTTCTCTTAGTAACTCCTGATTATCTACTTCTTACATTTTATTCCACAATTTGTAAATTAGTATTGTGTGTGTGAGCGTGTGTGTGTGTGTGTGTGTGTGTGTGTGTGTGTGTGTGTGTGTGTGTGTGTGTGTGTGTGTGTTTTGAAGTCGTGTGTGTGTGTGTGTGTGTGTGTGTGTGTGTGTGTGTGTGTGTTTTTAGAAAGATCGTATGCTGAAAGAGTGTGTGTGTGTGTGTGTGTGTGTGTGTGTTTTTAGAAAGATCGTATGCTGAAAGAGTGTGTGTGTGTGTGTGTGTGTGTGTGTGTGTGTGTGTGTGTGAGAGAGAGAGAGACCTTGGCCTTGTCTTAGTCCATAGTGTGTGTGTGTGTGTGTGTGTGTGTGTGTGTGTCGAGGACAAGGAAATCTGTTCTCTGTCGGTCGTAGAAGGAATATGCATTCCTTTTCGGGAATTTGTTTTACCCTCTCTCTCTCTCTCTCTCTCTCTCTCTCTCTCTCTCTCTCTCTCTCTCTCTCTCTCTCTCAAACCTTGAAAGGAATGGAAAATGTGCCTTACATTCACGAGATTGTTTTTGGTGAAGTATTGTAGGATTTTGGTCTTCCGTCCGCAGTGTTGTCATACCAGTGGTGCTGAAGGTATGGGGACAAGTTGTTCCTTTATCCTAGGCTATATAACACGTTGGCAAAGCTACTTTCTTCCTCAGGGGATAAATATAAAAAAACCCACTTCATTATATACCGGTAGTACATTATAATTTATTGATGACCTAAATCGGGGGTCGGGAACCCTTTATGGCAAGTAGCCCCGTTTACTTAAAAAAAAGGTCTCACTGAACCGCAATGCAAGCACTGCTCAGATCTTTCCAAAGGTACCGTGCACAAAACTTTTTTATTATTTCCTTGATTGAGCCGCAGGTTGCCAACCCCTGAACTTAATTAACATTAATGCGGTGGCCGGCCACTCCAAGCTGTCATGGCAAGCGGGTTTGATGTCAAAGAACAAGATGGAGCGAACATAACGTCATTGTAGGGAAGTGTAACACTCAGTTGAATAAACTATGCCCCATACATAGGCTGTTTTCATCAGTAACTTCGCCGTAATATGTGTAGTTAATGCAGCCACATGACTGACCTTATGTGTCCAAATTTATTAAAGTTCTTTATATGTCTCACCTAACCTGACATTACCAAACTCTCCCTTACCTTCCCTTCCCTTACTGTACCTTAACTTCCCAGTCTTAAAACTCTTAACATGCCTCATCTAAGCTTACCTCACTCCCTTACTTTACCTTGCCAAATCTTAGTTAATTATACCTAATCTTACTGCCTAACCTAATTTTACGTCACCTCATCTTGCTCAACCTTACCTTACTGTACCTAGTATTACCTTCTGAGCCTAGTCTAGTCATACCTCACCTTACCGTACCTAGTTTTACCTATTAATCTAACATAACCCTACCGGTACCTCAACTTACCCTACCATACCTATATCTACCTTTCTAACCTAACCTAGTCTTACCTTACGCCACCTTACCTTGCTTTACCTTACTCTACCTGGTCTTACCTTACCCTACCTTACACAACAATGCCCATTCTTACCTTACTGAACCGAACCTAGTCTCACCTTATTGTTTTCTCTGTACCTATATTTTTTTTTTTATAGTCTTGCCTAACCCACCCCTCACCCACCCACCCACGCCCGGGACTTTCGTTTTAAACATTTCTTCAAACTTTCACCGTGACTGGAATACCCTGTTTGTTTGTTTTTGTCGTGTCTGCGTATTCTTTGACTCCCAAGTTCCTACTGAAACGAAACACAGAATTAGATATTTCAGGAATGATAGAAATATAGGTACTGAGGCTACGGCTACTACTGCTGCTACTATTATTATATACTACTTCTACTACTACTACTACTACTACTACTACTACTACTACTACTACTACTACCACCACCACCATTACTACTACTACTACTACTACTACTACTACTACTACTACTACAACTACTACGAAGCCGGCCCAATCAAGGATAGGCTTGAATCGTAGCCAGGGGGATCGGCTGACACGAAGCCAACTCTCCGTCCCCTCGTCGCGGCGTCCACAGTAGAGGGTGGGGGGTATCAGGCGAGGGGCGTGGAGGCGGCAGCTCGTCACTCAATGAGGCGCGTAACCCGGGGTGGTGGTATCAGTCTTGAGGAGGCACAAGTTATTCATCGCTTCACCTTCACGGGGTTCCCCACTCTTTAATGCCCCGCGCCCGCTAGGAAGTGTTTGATTCATGTTCGCACCCCTACAAAATTATATATCACATTTGAAGGTAGTCTGATTTCAAACTGAATCACATATAATACTGTTGGTGAACAAATGAACTAAAGAACAAGATTTTCACTCATTGCATCAAATTCAAATAACCCTACCAATTGATTCAGATAAAAAAAAATCAAAATCACTTCTCACAAGCCACTTTGTTGCACCCCTGAAATTCCATCTCGCATCCCTGAGGGCGTAGGCGGGCATCCCACTTTGGGACCCCCTGCTGTATACTGTTAGCCAGGAGATTTGTCAGTTTTCTTTATAAGGAGTAAACATTTATCACTTGCTATTGCGCGATGCAGATAAAGTTCACATGCTGAAAAAAAAAAAAATGTTAGGACAGCGTTAGGCATAGATGGGATACATTTAGGTCCAGGAAGGAAATAGGTAAAAAGATGTTCGCAAATTGGGTACTGGGTGAGTGAAGCAATTTAAGCAGCAAATGCAAATATGATTGTAGTTATGAATGGGGACGAGCTTTGATGAGTAGTACCTAATTAGTTGGGCGTCTGGACTCTTTTTTTAGTCTCCTCATATCCTGGTGTATCCTTGTGCACAGCTTCAGATCCCTACGCCGTCTGGCCTCCTTAAATCTCTTGTAGTCTTATATCGTGTACAGACGGGTCCGCTTGCCATTTTTGTCTCATATCCTTGTGGAGAGCTCTCTATGTTAATAACGTCTGGCCCCCTGCAGTCTCCTAATACCCTATAACCTTGTGTACTCATACCCTCGTGTACAGACTCCTATCCTCATGCCGTTTAACCTCTTCATATCCTTGTATATACTTGTGGATAGCTCTACATTTTACTAACGTCTGGCCCTCTGGAGTCTCCTAATATCCTTGTTTATCCTTGTGTACAGCCTCAAATCCCAATGCCGTCAGGCCTCTTGTAGTCACCTTATATCCTCCTTTGTCCATTTGTACAGCCTCAGAAGACAGTCCTATAGAACCTTAACACGCTGGGTGACTACTCATTCATGCTCTTAATTATTCGTATGTCCATGTCCAGGATGCAGACTCAGATGGACACTTTGATTTCGCATTCTTGGCTCTATAAATGGTGACGCGTTAAAGGGTTGAAGATTGAATGTGTTAACTGTTGCATAATGAAGTAGTTTGTTTTGCGGATTTTTCTGATACTAGCCACGTTTTTCATTTTCTTCCTCCTATTAGGTACTCATTCACGAGGGAATTATCAAGACACCTCCCAGTCCGAAAATGATCTCTCTTTTTTTCGGGCACCTGTTTGCTTTGGCAGGAGCAGCACCTAGCGTTTTTTTTTTCGTTTTGTTTGTTATTTCTTCGTATATTGGAGCTGCTTCGTTTACTGTAAAAAAGACAAATCATTACCTGTCACGATCCAAGATTTATGCCAGTGTCCAGGTGTGAGCGATGGTAGACTGTTATGAGTGCGGTCAAGGCCTTGGACTGAATGTGGCTGTGGTAACCTTGATGACTGATTGCTTGGATTGAGTCCCCGTGTGTCGGTGCGTGCCAGCCCCGAGGCGCTGCTAAGGAGGTACCTTGTGTGACACCTCCGCTGTCTTTGTAAAGAGATGCGCGAGGTGAAGAAAATGACACAGAAAAGAAATAGTCGAGAGAGAGAGAGAGAGAGAGAGAGAGAGAGAGAGAGAGAGAGAGAGAGAGAGAGAGAGAGAGAGAGAGAGAGAAAACCGCCGCTGACCAGTTCTTAGAAGGGGAGGGAAAGGAGATATTCAAGGGGGTGAGGAAAAAAAAAAGGTGATGAGAAGAACTAGTGTGTGAGAGAGAGAGAGAGAGAGAGAGAGAGAGAGAGAGAGGGGACAGTAAAGGAACTAGGTAAGGAGACAAAGAAAAGGTGAGGAAATTGGAGAATGAGGGAGGGAGACAAGGGAAGGTACGGAGAGAAAGTAAGGTAAGGAGAGGAAGAGAGGAGTTATAACAAGGCATGGAAAGACGGAGGGACGGAGAGGGAGATGAACTGTAACGAGCAATGGAGAGATGGAGGAACGTTGAAGAGGAGGTAAGGTAACGAGGGAGAGAGACAAAGAAAGAGGAGGAAAGGAAGGAGAAACAATTCGAGGGAGAAGAGAGGGAGGTAAGGAGAGGGAGATGAACTGTAACGAGCAATGGAGAGATAAAGGAACGTTGGAGAGGAGGTAAGGTAACGAGGGAGAGAGACAAAGAGGAGGAAAGGAAGGAGAAGGTAAGGAGAGGGAAGTGAGAAGGTAAATGAGAAATATATGGCGGTAAGGAAGGGAAAAGAGAAAAAAAAATCATCACTCACACAAACCATTTCATAATATATACAAACGCATCTGTGATCATTTTATGCATCATCTATTTTTCGGGGGTTAATATCATGGCAAAAATTTGGCCCGTCGCTCGTGCACGGTAAAGCCACAAATTTGGCCCGTCGCTGGTGCACGGTAAAGCCACAAATCTGGTCCATCGCTGCTACCGGGTTAATCCTTCCTATGACGACACGCTTGCGAGACGGGCATATCAAGCCATCCACAAAACAAACACTTTTTAATGCAAGAGTAACTGTAGTCACCGCACTCTAAACTGACCCGAAGTCCCTCCCCCTCGTAGCCATGGGAGCTGATTGGTTTGGTTGCCTGAAAGGTTGCAGTTGGGGGGCCTTGGGGGTCAGTGTTATATTGGAGGGAGGGTGACTGGGAGGGGCGACCGTTTCTGCAACACCTTAATCATATCGTCTGTGTAGGTAGGGGGTTAGGGGGGGGTTAGGTTAGGTTAGGATATGACTCAGGACGGTATCATAAGACTTGCTTCTCACATTAGCTACGGTATTTCTAAAGGTCAAAGAGGGGGTTAGTCGGGTTCTAATGAGTGTTTCTTCAGGTTCATGGTACAGAAGAAGAATCAAACTTCCACCAGGGTCATAAAACTACTACTTGAAATGTCCACAACTCCTATGAAAGTCTTGTCAAATGTGTGCTCTTGGGCGACGAAATATCTTACAATACAACCCTTAGACCCTTTCAGTCAAGTGTTTCAAGACATTCTCAAAAACAAACAAACTACTCTTGGAAATGCCCATAACTCCTATGAAAGCCTTGTCAAATGTTTGTTCATGGGAGACGAAATATCTTACACGACCTTTAGACCCTTTCAATCAAGAGTTTCAAGACATTCTCAAAAACAAACAAACTACTCTTGGAAATGCCTACAACTCCTATGAAAGCCTTGTCAAATGTGTGTTCTTGGGCGACGAAATATCTTACAATACAACCCTTAGACCCTTTCAGTCAAGTGTTTCAAGACATTCTCAAAAACAAACAAACTACTCTTGGAAATGACTACAACTCCTATGAAAGTCTTGTCAAATGTTTGTTCATGGGAGACGAAATATCTTACACGACCTTTAGACCCTTTCAATCAAGAGTTTCAAGACATTCTAAAAAACAAACTACTCTTGGAAATGCCCATAACTCCTATGAAAGCCTTGTCAAATATGTGTTCTTGGGCGATGAAATATCTTAAAATACGACCTTTGACCCTTTCAATCAAGAGTTTCAAGACATTCTCATAAACAAGTCAAAAGTTAAACTATTATCTTCACTCATTCCTTTTACTGGCATATAAGGGTTCTTTACATCATTATAATTTTACAGTTTCCTATGACCTATACCTACGTTTTTAAGAGAAAGAGTGAAGAAATCTGATTCCT
>NC_066526.1:13919982-13922482 GCF_024679095.1 Eriocheir sinensis
AATGCATCACGTGTTTCGATCCTCCTGTAGCGCCGCGGTATTATTAATAGCGCGGAAGCATCAAGGCTGTTTAGGAAGGCCATCCGATACTCCTTATGGTGTAATAGTAAAGGCGACGTGGGATTGGAACTCTCTTTAAGGAAGTGTCGAATTCAAACCTTTTTGTAGGATTTAATTTAGATTATGTTATCACTTGTGTTGGGTTGTGTTAATGGGCAGATAATGTTTTTTTTTATTGTGTGTGCATACTTATTAATGTTTATTTCTTTTCTTTCCAGGTAAGTGTCACACACCTTCACGTGATTACCTGGACGGCTAACAGATAGGTTGTGGTGGTGGTTGTATTGTTGTTGTGGGAATGGCGATGGTGGTCATGGTGGTACTAATAATTGTTGTTGTATCATTATTATTGTTTTATTATTATTAGTAGTGGTAGTGGAAGTAGCAGCGGTCTAGTAATAGTAGGGTAGGGTGGGGTAGGCGGTGGATGAGTGGTTAGCGTGCGGGCCCTGCATTCACCGCGTGCTGGACGACGTAAAAAAACAGTAGTAGTAGTAAGATGAGGAAGAGGAAAAGTAATAGTGTCAGGCACGCCTTCGTCAAAGGTCGGTATTATAAAACCCTTTCCCTTCTCCATCAACTATTTATAAAAGTAAAAGAGGGAGTCAGTCGGGTTCTAATGAGTGTTTCTTTGGATTCACGGTACAGAGGAAGGGTCACACTACCACCAGGGTCATAAAACTACTGGAAATGCCCAAAACTCATACGAGCCTTGTCAAATATGTGTGCTTGGGCGACGGACTGTTTAGTAATATGGCCCCCAGTGGGTCGTATTTTAAAACATTTCGTCGCCCGAGTTCACATTTTTGTCAAGGCTTTTATTGGAGTTTTAGGCATTTCTAGGGGTAGTTTAACCCGGTAGCAGCGAAGGGGGCCAGGGGGGGTATTTTAGCGCAGCGCGAAGGCCAAATTTGGCTTTACCAACAGCCAGCAACGGCCCAAATTCTTTATATAATAAAAAAAAAAAAAAAAAAAAAGAATGCTTAATGATCATGGTGGTACTCTGACTCTTCTTCTGTGCCTCGAACCCAAGAAAAACACTCATTAGAATCCAATTGTTCTCCTTAACTTCCTTTGGAGATGGTTGATGTGAGAGGCGGAAGCGTCCAGGAATACCACCCTATTTGTGTTGAAGGGGGAATGAGATACAGCTACAAGAAGATAGGTGTGGTAGGGAGGAAGCAGGAAAGAAGAGGGATGAGAGGGGTGTTTCTCTCTCTCTCTCTCATCTGCGTAGTATTTCTGAGGCGTGAATTTTACACACACACACACACACACACACGTGGCGAGATGTTGTAACGCTTGTGTGTGTGTGTGTGTGTGTGTGTGTGTGTGTGTGTGTGTCGAGCTCTTCATTACGCTTTATTAATGTCCTTCACCAACGTCTTCCTCCTCTTTTTTTTTTTTTACCTCCTCCTCCTCTTCCTCCTACTCTATCTCCCCTTTCTCCTCCTCCTCCTCTATCTCCCCTTTCTCCTCCTCCTCCTCTATCTCCCCGTTCTCCTCCTCCTCCTCTATCTCCCCGTTCTCCTCCTCCTCCTCTTTCCCCCCTTTCTCCTCTTCCTCTGCTTCACATTCTATTATGAGCTGTTACCTAACCCCCACAACTCCATCCTCTCTCTCTCTCTCTCTCTCTCTCTCTCTCTCTCTCTCTCTCTCTCTCTCTCTCTCTCCAAGCTTTCTCTTTTCTTGCTTTTGTCAGCTTTCTCTCACCCCACTTTCATCTTTTTTTTCTTTCCGCCTTACTTGCAGAGAGAGAGAGAGAGAGAGAGAGAGAGAGAGAGAGAGAGAAGGTTGGTGGTGGTGGTGGTCGGGTGTAGGGGTTTGGTAACATGACAATGGAGAGAGAGAGAGAGAGAGAGAGAGAGAGAGAGAGAGAGAGAGAGAGGTCTTCATGGTTTGGTAACTTCGTAGACTGAACTGAAATGTCACGCCCTCCTCTCTTCTTCCTCCTCCTCCTCCTCCTCCTTAGCTTTTTACCTCCTCTTAATCTCCTTTTTCCTCTACAGTCTACACCATTAACGTTATCCTCCTCCTCGTCCTCGTCTTCCTCCTCCTCCTCCACATCCTCTTCATTGATATCGTATTATTATTATTATTATTGTTGCTGTTGTATTGTTGTTACGTTCTCCTCCTCCCCCGCTTACTTCACCAATATTACTACTACTACTACTACTACTACTACTACTACTACTACTACTACTACTACTACTGCTTCTATTACTACTACGACTATTACTACTACTACTGCTGATGCTGCTTCTGCTACTACTTCTACTTCTAGTACTACTATTACTACTACTACAATCATATCACAGCCATCCTCTTAAAACTATTTATCAATGCCTTACCATTCTGGAGAGAGAGAGAGAGAGAGAGAGAGAGAGAGAGAGGTGGTAACAAGAGGGTTTGAGGTAGGGAAGGTAGGAGGAGGGAGGGA
>NC_066526.1:13927482-13939982 GCF_024679095.1 Eriocheir sinensis
GAACATGCTTGGCAGTCATGTGGAGAGTGCCAGCGTGATATGGTGGAACACGCTTGGCAGTCATGTGGAGAGTGCCAGCGTGATATGGTGGAACATACTTGGCAGTCATGTGGAGAATGCCAGCGTGATTTGGTGGAACATGCTTGGCAGTCATGTGGAGAGTGCCAGCTTGATATGGTGGAACATGCTTGGCAGTCATGTGGAGAGTGCCAGCGTGATATGGTGGAACATGCTTGGCAGTCATGTGGAGAGTGCCAGCGTGATATGGTGGAACATACTTGGCAGTCATGTGGAGAGTGCCAGCGTGATATGGTGGAACATACTTGGCAGTCATGTGGAGAGTGCCAGTGTGATAAGGTGGAACAGGTTTGGCAGTCATGCGGAGAGTGCCAGTGTAATAAAGTGGAACAGGCTCGACAGTCCTGTGCAAAGTGCTAGCGGTAAAGTGGAACAGATTTGGCCGTGTGGAGAGTGGCACCATCAAAAGTGGAACGGCCTTGGCAGTCCTGTGGAGAGTGCCTGCGTGAAAAGGTGGAACAGGCCCGGCAGTTATGTGGAGAGTGCCTGCATGAAAAGGTGGAACGGCCTTGGCAGTCCTGTGGAGAATGCCAGCGTGAAAAGGTGGAACAGGCCCGGCAGTCATGTGGAGAGTGCCAGTGTGATAAGGTGGAACAGGCCCGGCAGTCATGTTGAGAGTGCCAGCGTGATGGGTGGAACAGGCTCGGCAGTCATGTGGAGAGTGCCAGTGTGATAAGGTGGAACAAGCCTGGCAGTCATGTGGAGAGTGCCAGTGTGATAAGGTGGAACACGCCCGGCAATCATGTGGAGAGTGCCAGTGTGATAAGGTGGAACGGCCTGGGCAGTCATGTGGAGAGTGCCAACGTGATAAGGTGGAACAGGCTTGGCAGTCATGTGGAGAGTGCCAACGTGATAAGGTGGAACAGGCTTGGCAGTCATGTGGAGAGTGCCAGCGTGATAAGGTGGAACAGGCTTGGCAGTCATGTGGAGAGTGCCAGCGTGATAAGGTGGAACAGGTTTGGCAGTCATGTGGAGAGTGCCAGCGTGATAAGGTGGAACAGGCTTGGCAGTCATGTGGAGAGTGCCAACGTGATAAGGTGGAACAGGCTTGGCAGTCATGTGGAGAGTGCCAGCGTGATAAGGTGAAACAGACTTGGCAGTCATGTGGAGAGTGCCAACGTGATAAGGTGGAACAGGCTTGGCAGTCATGTGGAGAGTGCCAACGTGATAAGGTGGAACAGGCTTGGCAGTCATGTGGAGAGTGCCAGCGTGATAAGGTGGAACAGGCTTGGCAGTCATGTGGAGAGTGCCAATGTGATAAGGTGGAACAGGCTTGGCAATCATGTGGAGAGTGCCAACGTGATAAGGTGGAACAGGTTTGACAGTCATGTGGAGAGTGGAAATGTAATTGGGTGGAACAGGCTTGGCAGTCATGTGGAGAGTGCCAGCGTGATAAGGTGGAACAGGTTTGGCAGTCATGTGGAGAGTGCCAGCGTGATAAGGTGGAACAGGCTTGGCAGTCATGTGGAGAGTGCGAGCGTGATAAGGTGGAACAGGTTTGGCAGTCATGTGGAGAGTGCCAATGTGATTAGGTGGAACAGGCTTGGCAGTTATGTGGAGAGTGCCAATGTGATAAGGTGGAACAGGCTTGGCAGTCATGTGGAGAGTGCCAATGTGATAAGGTGGAACAGGCTTGGCAGTCATGTGGAGAGTGCCAATGTGATAAGGTGGAACAGGCTTGGCAGTCATGTGGAGAGTGCCAGCGTGATAAGGTGGAACAGGCTTGGCAGTCATGTGGAATAGGCTTGGCAGTCATGTGGAGAGTGCCAACGTGATAAGGTGGAACAGGTTTGACAGTCATGTGGAGAGTGGAAATGTAATTGGGTGGAACAGGCTTGGCAGTCATGTGGAGAGTTCCAGTGCGATAGACGCCCCCAAGAAAATGTTTGATATGTTCTTATATAGAGTAGGTAGCCTTGGGTTGTTAGAGAATGCAGTTATACTACTACGACCATATCTACTACTACTACTACTACTAATAATAATAATAAGGATGATGATAATGATATTTAATAATAACATATAGATAGGGACGATTTGTGATGTTTTGCGACTCATGTTATCCAGTCACGCAGTATTTTAGGAAGAGAAGGTCCGTCCTTTCATTTTATGTTAACATTTTATCTTATTTTCGTAATGACTCAATTCTGAGTCACGTGTTTTCTAGTCTCAAACGTATTGATTCTCGATACGATGTTTTATTTCTAGCAGGTCACGCTCCCCTGGATGTCTCTATCTTCTCATGAGTCACTCGTAATTTCTTTGAGACTTGTTTATCTATTGTAAGTGTTTATGCAATGACTCGAACTATAAGAGACTCGTTTGAATGGGTGACCACTTTCCCTGTCCATCGACTCAACTTATATTTTTTATAATGACTCAATCCTCCCGAGTGACATGATTGTTGCAAGAGACTTAAAGCTTTTAATTTGTTACATCACTACTCAGTGACTCCATCTCTTATTTTCTGGATAAGAAAGTTCCTTTTAGTAACTCAGTTCATTAACGAGTCATAGAGCTTTTATCATCTGGAGCACAATGGTCAATTGGATTTTAATGTCAAACCATGGATGTGAAGAGCCAGGGCGAGGTGGTTCGAACCCCCATGCCACCAAGTGACGCCAGGGAGGACATCCGGCCCAAGCCTCAACCCAAAACAGCGACCCAATACAAACACGGAAAATCCATCAAGATAAAGAAGACACACCTTTGTTATCTTTAACATTTTTTAGCCAGTGACAAATGTTATTTTGGGAGTAACTTAAACGCTCGTATCATGACGCTTAACGTCTAAGTTTAGACTCCGAGCACCGCAACCAATCTCTGACCATCGAGGGTTATCCGCGGCAAACAAAAGCTTACCATGAACGCACCAAAGCTTGCGAGGCGTCAGGTTGATCCCCAGAGCAGTAAAGTTAATCCTAACGCGCCAATCTTATCCTCCGGGGATCCGAGCGTATCTTTCCAGCAAGTTTACCTTTAAGGCGCCAAACTTGAGAGTACCGGGGAGGCGTAAGTCGCCCCAGGCCTCGGACGGGCGTACAGCTTCCAAAGCTTTTAAAGGGTATCAAGGCTGCAATACATTCCTGGAACAGGCTAGAGCAAAGTTGAACGCTTTCAAGAGGGGTGGTTCAAGACACCTCCAACATTTTATGAATTGTATATTTGTATCCTCCGCTTTCTCGTTTTTGGGGAGCAGTGCTATCGCATTTTTTTCTTTTCCCTCTCGAGCTGCATCCTTTACTGTAAATAAAAATAGGCCCCAGATATTTTACGCTGAATCTGTTGATGGTCTGACTAATTGGGTTTCATTGTATAATGGACACACAAGACAGCAATACAGTTCTTTCCGATGCTTCAGCTGGGTTCAGGAATACAACCCTATGTGAAAAAATATTCATGAGGCCAGAATATTGGTTACCTAGTTGAATCTACTGAGAACCTGACTGTTAGGGTTGAATGCTACAACTAACACGGAAAACCGCAACAGTACAGCTTCCAGGGTTTCTAAAGGGGATCAGGAATGTGACCCCACGTGAAAGAGGTTCTAGAGGGCCGGGTGCTGTTGTTTGGGTGCACCGAAGCGAACAAAGTAAGCGAAAGTTGCCCGGAATTAATTGGGAGACTTTGTACCTGGAAAAGGGCGGAAATAAAGGTGTGGGGGAGGAGGGGGGGGTAATGGGCTTGTGGTCTGTGGGGGGGAGGGGAAAATGGGACTTGTAAGCGTGGGGGTGGGAGGTTGGGTGTGTAAGTGTGGGTTTGGGAGGTTGAAAGTGTGGGCGTGGAAGGTTGGGTGTGGGAGCTTGTGGGGATGGGCGTGGGGGATAGGAGGTTGGACGTGAGGGCGTGGGGGCGGGAAAGGATGTATATAAGAGGTGGGTGAAAGCGTGTGTGTGTGTGTGTGTGTGTGTGTGTGTGTGTGTGTGTGTGTGTGTGTGTGTGTGTGTGTTGTTGTTGTTGTTGTTGACTAGGAAAGGCTATGTAGGTATGTGTTTTTGTGTATACCTGTGTGTGTGTGTGTGTGTGTGTGTGTGTGTGTGTGTGTGTGTGTGTGTATATAAAGTTGCGTGCTTGTAAGGTTGCGTGTATGGGGGTTGCGTGCGTATGAGTGGGCGTGAGAATGGATATATTCATAGAGGTGGTTTTGGGTTTAGGTGTGTGTGTGGGGGGGTGCTTGGAAAGTTGTGGGCGTGAGTGTGGATGTGCAGTTAGGCGTGTGTGTGTGTGTGTGTGTGTGTGTGTTTGGGCGGGAGTGGAACATTGCGTGTTGGGAGGGGGGGGGAGATGAGGGTGGAGGAGAGGAAATGGGCGTCCGTGGGCTGGGAGACTTAACTACATGTCTGAGAAAATGGGCGTGAGAAAAGGGCGAGAGTGGGAATGGATTTGTGGTGGCGTGGAGGAAGAGGCGTGTACGTAGGGGGGTGGGGGGTGGGTAGGTAGAAGGAATGTCCTAATAATGTGCTGGCGGGTAGTGGATTAGGCAGGTTAGGGCGTGGGTGAATATTGGAGATGGTGAGAATGGTGGTGATGGGCGTGGTGGTATGTGTGTGTGGGGGTGGACGTGTTGTTAGGGCAGGTTAGGTTGTTACGTGAGCTTCTTGTTAGGACAGGTTAGGGCGTGGGTGAATTCTGGTTTCGGAGAGGGTATAAGAATGGTGGTGATGGTAGTGGGCGTGGTGGTATGTGTGTGGGTGTTTTTGGTAACGGTTAGGTGTGGGTGGACGTGTTGTTAGGGCAGGTTAGGTTATGTGTGCATGTGAGCTTCTTGTTAGGACAGGTTTTGGTGGTAATGGTAGTGGGCGTGGTGGTATGTGTGTGTGTGTGTGTGGGGGTTTGGTAACGATTAGATGTGGGTGGAGGTGTTGTTAGGGCAGGTTAGGTTGTTATGCGAGCTTCTTGTTGGGACAGGTTTTGGTGGTGTTGTAGTGTGTGTGTGTGTGTGTGTGTGTTTGTTTGTGTGTTTTGGTAACGTTTAGGTGTAGGTGGACGTGTTGTTAGGGCAGGTTAGATTGTTATGCGAGCTTCTTGTTGGGACAGGTTTTGGTGGTGATGTAGTGGGCGTGTGTGTGTGTGTGTGTGTGTGTGTGTGTTTGTGTTTTGGTAACGTTTAGGTGTAGGTGGCCGTGTTGTTATGGCAGGTTAGATTGTTATGTGAGCTTCTTGTTAGGACAGGTTAGCCTACGTTAGTTAGATTAGGTAAGGTAAGGGTCAAAATAGGTAAGGTAAAAGTCAAGGTTAGGTTAAAGCCAGTAGCTGCGGGGATCATGTTTCTAAAAGGTCCCTCTAATCGAAAAAAATGAGAAAAAATCATCACTCACGCAAACCATAATATATATCAACGCATTTGTGTACAGCTTATGTATCATCTATTTTTGGGGGTTATATTATGGTTAAAAAATTGGCCCGTCGCTGGTACACGGAAAAGCCACAAATTTGTCCCGTCGCTGCTACCAGGTTAATTAAGTAAGGTATGTTTAGGTGTATGAGTGGACGTGTTGTTCGGGCAAGTTAGATCGTAAGGGGTGCGTGTGGGGGTGGTGGTAGGTTACGTTAGGTAGGTTAGGTAAGGTGAGGGCTACGTTGGTTAGGCAAGGTTTGTTTAGGTGTGTGGGTTGGCGTGTTGTTATGGAAGGTTGAGGGGTAATGAGTGAGTGTGGGCGTGGTGTTAGGGTAAGGTAGGTTGTAATAGGTGAGTGTGGGCGTGGTGTTAGTGCAGGTTAAGTTATGGTAGACGTTAGGTTATGCAATTTTTTTTCAGCAAAGGAGACGGCTCAAGGGCAACAACAACAACAAAAAAAAACAAAAAAAAAAAAAAAAAACCCGCTACTCACCGCTCCCATAATAGACAAAAGTAAAGAGTGGCCAAAAAGGAGGTCATTTTTGGGTGGAGAGGTGTCTTGATACACTCTTTTTGAAGGATGTCAAGGTGTGTAGGTGGGTGTTTTGTTGGGGCAAGTTGAGTGGTAGGGGTGCGTTCGGGCGTGGTGTTAGGGCAGGTTAAGTTAGGCTAGTTAGGTTAGGTTAGATAAGGGTTACGTTAGGTTAGGTAGTGTTTATTTAGGTGTTTGAGTGGACGTGTTGTTAGGGCAAGGTTAGGTGGAAATAGGGGCGTGTGGGCGTGGTGTTTGGACAGGTTAAGTTTCGTTAGTTAGGTAAGGTAAGGGTTACGTTAGGTAGTGTTTATTCTGGTGTTTGAGTGGACATGTTGTTAGGGCAAGGTAAGGTGGTAATAGGGGCGTGTGGGCGTAGTGTTAGGGCAGGTAAGCTCACGTTAGATGGGTCAGGTAAGGTAAGGGTTACGTTAGGCTAGGTAGTGTTTGTTTTGGTGTTTGAGTGGACATGTTGTTAGGGCAAGGTAAGGTGGAAATAAGGGCGTGTGGGCGTAGTGTTAGGACAGGTTAGCTCACGTTAGTTGGGTCAGGTAAGGTAAGGGTTACGTTAGGTTAGGTAGTGTTTGTTTTGGTGTTTGAGTGGACATGTTGTTAGGGCAAGGTAAGGTGGTAATAGGGGCGTGTGGGCGTAGTGTTAGGGCAGGTAAGCTCACGTTAGATGGGTCAGGTAAGGTAAGGGTTACGTTAGGTTAGGTAGTGTTTGTTTTGGTGTTTGAGTGGACGTGTTGTTAGGGCAAGGTAAGGTGGAAATAAGGGCGTGTGGTCGTGGTGTTAAGGGCAGGTAAGCTCACGTTAGATGGGTCACGTAAGGTAAGGGTTACGTTAGGTTAGGTAGTGTTTGTTTTGGTGTTTGAGTGGACGTGTTGTTAGGGCAAGGTAAGGTGGAAATAAGGGCGTGTGGGCGTGGTGTTAGGACAGGTTAGCTCACTTTAGTTGGGTCAGGTAAGGTAAGGGTTACGTCAGGTTAAGTAAGGTTTGTTGAAGTGCGTGGATGGGCGTATTGTTAGGTTAAGTTTGTGGTAAGGGTGCGTGGTGATAGGGCAGGTTAGGTTAGACGTTAGGTAAGGCTTACGAAGGGGCGTGAGTTGGTGGGTGTGTTAGTGCAAGGTCAAAATTGGTGCCTGTGGGCGAGGGCAGGCTAGGTTCTGAAAGACGTTAGGTTAGGTAAGGTTAAGGTCAGGTTAGGTAAGGTAAGGTTTTATGGGAGCGGTGAGTAGCGGTCCTTTTTTTTTTCTCTCTGCACTCTTTGTTGCCCTTGAGCCGTCTCTTTTGCTGTAAAAAAAAGGTTAGATTATGTCAGGTTACGTAAGGTTTGTTGAAGTGCGTGGATGGGTGTGGTGTTAGGCAGGTTAGGTTATGACAAGCGTTAGGTTAGGCAGGTTAGGTTATGACAAGCGTTAGGTTAGGCAAGGTTAGGTTATGACAAGCGTTAGGTTAGGCAGGTTAGGTTATGACAAGCGTTAGGTTAGGCAAGGTTAAGGTTAGATTACATCAGGTTAAGTAAGGTATGTTGAGGGGCGTGGATGTATGTGGTGTTAAGGCAGGTAAGGTTATGATTGACGTTAGAATAGGCAACATTAAGGTTAGATTACATGAGGGGCGTGTCGTTAGGGCAAGGCAGGTGGTAATGGGTGAGTGGGCGCGGTGTTAGGACAGGTTAGGTTATTGTAGACGTTAGGTTGGGTAAGGTAAGGGTTATGCTATGTTAGGTAAGGTTTGTTTAGGTGCGTTAGTGGGCGTGTGTTAGGGCGAGGTAGGTGGTAATGGGTGAGTGGGCGCGGTGTTAGGACAGGTTAGGTTGTTGTAGACGGGTAAGGGTTATGCTATGTTAGGTAAGGTTTGTTTAGGTGCGTTAGTGGGCGTGTGTTATGGCGAGGTAGGTGGTAATGAGAGAGTGGGCGCGGTGTTAGGACAGGTTAGGTTGTTGTAGATATTAGGTTGGGTGAGGTTAGGTAAGGGTTATGCTATGTTAGGTAAGGTTTGTTTAGGTGTGATAGTGGGCGTGTGTTAGGGCAGGTAAGGTGGTTATAGGGGCGTATGTACTTGGTGCTGGGGCAGGTTAGCTCTCGTAAGTTAGGTTAGGTAAGGAAAAGGTTAAGATTAGGATAGATAAGGTTTGTTTAGGTGTGTGAGTGCGTGTTATTAGTGCAAGTTAAGTAGTATAAGTAGTATTGGGTGCGTATGGACGTGGTGGTAAGGCAGATTGTTAGGTTAGGTTAGGCAAGATATGTTAAAGCTTGCGTCAGGCTATGCAAGAAGTGTTTAGCTGCGTGAGTGGGTGTATTGTTAGGGCAAGCTAGGTCGAGAGGGGTGCATGAGCGGGCTTGGGTGTTAGGGCAGGCTATGGTTAGGTTAAGTAAGGTAAGTTAAGGTTAGATTACGTTAGGTTAGGTAAGGTTTGTTTTGGTGTTTGAGTGGGCGTGTTTGTAAGTGCGTGTGGGCGTGGTGTTAGGGCAGATTAGGTTATGGTAGACATTAGGTTTAGTTTGGGTTGGATTACGTCAGGTTATGTAAGGATTGCCAAGGTGCGTGAGTGGGCGTGTAGTTTGGACAAGGTAGGTGGTAATAAGTGCGTGTGGGCGTGGTGTTAGGGCAGATTAGGTTATGGTAGACCTTAGGTTAAGTTAGGGTTGGATTACGTCAGGCTATGTAATGATTGCCAAGGTGCGTGAGTGGGCGTGTAGTTGGGGCGAGGTAAGTGGTAGTAAGTGCGTGTGGGCGTGGTGTTAGGGCAGATTAAGTTACGGTAGACCTTAGGTTAAGTTAGGGTTGGATTACGTCAGGTTATGTAAGGATGCCAAGGTGCGTGAGTGGGCGCTTTGTCAAGGTGGGTTAGGGCAAAATGTGTGACGTGTGGGCGTGGTGTTAGGGCAGGGTGGGATAAGTTAAGGTTAGGTATGGTTGTGTAGGTGTTAATAAGCGGGCGTGGGCGTGTTAGGGCAGGTTAGGGTGTCTGACGGTGAGGCTGGGCGTCTAGGCAGGCGGGGCGGGGCGGGGCAGAGTGACTCACAGGCCCCATCGATTTATCCAGACCCCTCTCTCTCTCTCTCTCTCTCTCTCTCTCTCTCTCTCTCTCTCTCTTTTTTCCCACCCCTCCTGGCCTCTCCCTCCTCTCTCGCTCTTTTCCTCTCCTTCTCTCTCGGCCATTCACTCCTGCAGGGCCTGTCGCGTTGTGTGTGTGTGTGTGTGTGTGTGTGTGACGGAACTCGTAGCTGGTCGGGCAAAAAGGTGTGTGTGTGTGTGTGTGTGTGTGTGTGTGTGTTCATCATGCTATGAAATTATTTAACTCGTGAAATTTCACTGAAGTAAATTTTAGTAATATGGTGATAACTAGTGTGGGTGTATTGCAGTATCAATTCCAGTATCAGTACCAGTGGTGGTAGTAGAAAAGTGGTAGTTGTATTATGAGAAATGTCAACTTTTCCCTTTGTCCTTTAAGCCCCCCTTCCCCCCCCAAAAAAAAAAAAAATACGCGCATGTTCTAGTCACGATGGTTGTGGTGCTAGTCTCCTCGTCGTCGTTACCGCCACTTCCCATCCCTTCTTCCTTTTCCAGCACCCACCCCCACCCACCGCTCCGGTTGCTCAGTGGTTAAAGCTCTGCGCTGTCAGGCGCCGGCTCGGTAGGCGGAGGGAGGTTCGAGCCTTGCTTAGTCAGGTCCTGATTTTTCCACCGACAGGGGGGAAGTAACTGTCCCCGCTTCAGCAAGACACTAATGAGCTTGCTCAAATCGAGAGGGTACTTGACGGCGATGACGAGTCCAGCTCGTGATCAGGCAGTGGTAGCTCTCTCTCTCTCTCTCTCTCTCTCTCTCTCTCTCTCTCTCTCTCTCTCTCTAAAATCCTTCCAACAAGTTTATTATTATTTTTTATTGCTATTGTTATACTTATTATTATTATTTTTATTATTATTATTATTATTATTACGTCCATACCTAGGTACTTTTCATAAATCCATACATCTATCACCTGTCTGCATACTGGAAAAATATCTATATCTTTTAATCTGTTGTAACTTATCTATCTACATCATGCACATACTACTTCCCCATTTGATTGTATGTTCGTTTGTTTGTTTCAGGTTAGCAGACGAGTTGAATACGGACAACAGGTGAATATTGTGTGTGTGTGTGTGTGTGTGTGTGTGTGTGTGTGTGTGTGTAGCAGTAGTAGTATTGGAGATGGTGGTGATTGTATTATTGCTATTTGTTGTGGTACTAATTCCACAATTCCTACTACTATTACTTATATGTTGCTGCTACCATTAAGAAAATAAATCAACATAATGAAAAATAATGTTAAGGACAGGAGAAAGTAATAATAATAATAATAAATGAGTCGAATTACCTCTCAAGTCTTCTCGAAGATAACTGATCCGTGACGAAGGAAAAAAAAGAACAAAAACATCATATCAGGTGTTCTTTGGCGGGCAGGGCAGACAGGGCTGCCAACCTTACTGAGTGGGTGGGAGGGAAGGAGGGAACCATTGTTTTTCCTCCTCTCCCTCCTTCCCTCCTCTTCCTATCTACTTTCCTCTCCCACTCCCATTCTCTCTCTCTCTCTCTCTCTCTCTCTCTCTCTCTCTCTCTCTCTCTCTCTCTCTCTCTCTCTCACACACACACACACACACACACACTTATTTTCCCACCTCTTCCTTTCCTCTCCCAACATTCTATTCTCCTTATCCGTCCCTCCGCGTCTCCCTCTCTACATGTTTCTTCTCCCTCCTCTTTCATTATTTTTCCTATTTTCATCCTCCTCCATTATCGTTCCTTCCCTTCCCAATCTTCTCTTCTCTCTCTCTCTCTCTCTCTCTCTCTCTCTCTCTCTCTCTCTCTCTCTCTCTCTCTCTCTCTCTCTCTTCATTGCTTCCTCCCTAGCCATTTTCTTTCATATTCACTCCCCCCTCCCTTTCTCTCCATGTCTGAAAGTGACTGGTGGACTGACTGTTGAACTGATTATCTGATTGGCTGACTTGTGAACTGACTTATTGGCTGACTGGTGGACTGACTGACTTATTGGTTGACTTGTGGACTGACTTATTGGCTGACTTGTGGACTGACTGACTGATTGGCTGACTTGTGGACTGACTGACTGATTGGCTGACTTGTGCACTGACTGACTGACTGATTGGCTGACTTGTGGACTGACTGACTGATTGGGTGGCTTTTGGACTGACTGACTGGCTGACTTGTGGACTGACTTGTTAGCTGACTTTTGGACTGACTGACTGACTGACTGATTTATTGGGTGAGTTGTGGAGTGACTGACTGACTGACTGACTGATTTATTGGGTGAGTTGTGGACTGACTGACTGACAGACTTATTGGCTGAGTTGTGGACTGACTGACTGATTGGCTGACTTGTGGTCTGACTTAATGATTGACTGACTGGTGAACTGACATGCTGACTGGTGAACTGACTGATTGGTGGATAGGCTGACTTGTGGACTGAGTGACTGACTAACTGACTGATTGACTGACTGTTTCGTCCCCCGCGGCGAAAAGTCACTTGTTTTTACAGTTACAAGACCTCTCTCTCTCTCTCTCTCTCTCTCTCTCTCTCTCTCTCTCTCTCTCTCTCTCTCTCTCTCTCTCTCTCTCTCTCTCTCTCTCTCTCTCTCTCTCTCTCTCTCAGAACCATCGTGTGCGTGTGTGTGTGTGTGTGTGTGAGAGAGAGAGAGAGAGAGAGAGAGAGAGAGAGAGAGAGAGAGAGAGAGAGAGAGAGAGGGGCATTTTCACTTGCTTGTACCCGAGTTCTTCCTCTCTTTCTTTGCCTTTTCCTTGCCCCCTCCTTGCTTTTTTTTCTATTTCGTCTTCGTCTTTTTCCTCCCTCCATTTCTTCCCTCATTTCTTTAATTTCTCTCCATCTTTACAATCCTCTTTTCATCTTTCTCCCTCCGTTCTGTCATCTCCCTGCTTCGCCCCCTTCTACTCCTCCGTCTCTCTCACTCCATTACTCCATCTTTCTCCCTCCTTCCCTTCCTTTTTCTTTCCTTTCCTCCATCTCTCCCTCCTCTCCTCCATCTCCCTCCTCTCCTCCATCTCCCTCCTTTCCTCCATCTCCCTCCTTTCCTCCATCTCTCCCTCCTTTTCTCCGTCTCTCCCTCCTTTCCTCCATCTCTCCTTCCCACCCTCTTTCTTTCCTTCCTTTCCTCCGTCTCTCCCTCCTTTCCTCCGTCTCCCCCTCCTTTCCTCCATCTCTCCCTCCTTTCCTCCGTCTCTCCCTCCTTTCCTCCATCTCTCCCTCCTTGCCTCCGTCTCCCTCCTTACCCGTGGTCTCAGACTTACTCACTTTCTCCTCCTCACCATAACCATCATCTTGCCAAGGCTCGATGTAGTTTATGAAAATGTACGTATTGTCTTTGAAACCAGTCCGGGATATTTACTTTGTTCCTCATAATCTTGCGCGCGCACACACACACACACGCACACGCGACTTTCACCATGTGTACCTACCTTTGGCCTGTTTAGCTTTCTTTCCTCACCTCTCCCTCCCTCCCTCCCTCCTTTCTATCTTTCTCTCCCTCCCT